>NW_005841893.1:2307533-2310782 GCF_000455745.1 Alligator sinensis
TTGTCGTGCCCCTCACTTAGGAACACTGCGGCAAAGAACTCGTTGAGGAGTTCAGCCTTGTCCCCTCTGTCTGTCACCAATTGTTTCTGCCCATTTAGCAGGGGTCCTATTCCTCCCTGGGCCTTCCTTTTTCTCCCTATATATCTAAAAAACAATTTCTTGTTATCCTTTACTTGGGATGCCATCCTCAGCTCCATGGTAGCTTTGGCCCATCTAACTGCCTCCCTACAAGCGCGAGCAGAGGAGGTATACTCCTCTTTGGTGATCTCTCCCTGTTTCCACTTTTTATGTGCCCTCCTTTTGGCCCGTAGGCTGCCCTGGATTTCTCTGGTCAGCCAAGGAAGCCTCCTGGCCCCTTTCCATCTTTTTCTTCGCATCGGGATCGTCTCCCTTTGTGCCCGAAGGATCATTTCCTTAAGGCACAGCCACCCTTCTTGGGCTCCCATCACTTCAAAACTCCTACTCTGCAGTGCGTCCTTGACTAATCGCCTGAGTTCATTGAAATCAGCTTTCCTAAAGTCTAGCACTTTCACCCTACTAGTTACCTTACCCACTCGACGTCTTATGAAGAATTCTATTATTAGGTGATCGCTGTCCCCCAGATGGCCACCGATCTGTAGGTCCCCTACCATATCATCCCCTGTTGCCAATACCAGATCCAGTAAGACATTCCCCCTAATGGGACCGTGTACCTCCTGTGTCAGGTGGAGGTCCTGTACACAGGATAGGAACCTGCATGAACAGTGGGACTTTGCTGTCTGCATCTCCCAGCAGATGTCTGGGTAGGTCCCCCATGACTACCGGCTCCTTAGCTTTTATGGTCTCCGAGAGCTACCTCAGGAGCCCCAAATCTAGTTCTTCCTGTCTTTCTAGAACTAAAAATTCGAACACACCTTGTAGATTTTTTGCTATGATGACATTCATACCCAATATAGGGAAAAATCCATCCTTCTAATATATTTTTAAAAGCCCAAGGCAGAATAGTTCTAGACATTTGCCTTCATCATTCTCTGTAAAGAGCATTTCTGTTGTCCACAATGAACTTGTCCTTGAACCTTGGTCATTATTGCAAAAAAAATCAAGTTGTAAAACATTGTGAGTTAGTGGTACCACTAAAGCATCAAAATGTCAGAGTGATTAATAAGTTGTACTTGGCATACTGCATAGTGGATTCTGACCTCAGTGACACCTCTGTAAATCTGTGGCAACATAACTGATTTCAAGGAAATTAGCCCAGATTTACAAAGATGCAATTCAGCACAGAATCTGGTCTTACATGTGCTGACAGCAATCACAAGCATCCTTAAACTATCATGGCAAATTCGTTTTTAAGAGCTGTATTTTATTACCACAGAAACCTTTAGGCAGTTTTAAAATCAGTGACAGTAAATTATTCTGTGTGGAGAATGGTTTAAACTGGACTCTTAAAAAAAAAAAGATCCTTACAGCTGTTCTTCATTAGTTTGATTAGAGAGCACAGGTTGATTCTAAGCAGTGTTTTGAAAGACCCCTGGAATACCAGCTAAGATCACACACATCTTTGAAATATTTCCATCCTTCTACAGATCATGCCTTAATTGCTTTCTGCAAATCAGATCCAGAGCTGGAAGATAAAGGACCAAAAATAAGTATAATTAAGTATGTTTTTTCTTGTAATGCACTTGGCAATGGAATGAAAGATCAGTGCCTGCTTGATTGCCTTCCAAACTGGCAAGCACATGCCTCCTTGTTCTGAAACAGAAGACAGACTCACTGTGGGCGTAGGAGCTGACCTGGATTGCTATTGGTTAGCCTCTCATCCAATGACTGCAAAGACAATTACTTTTTTTTTCTCATTCATACACCCTGGGGAAGAACATGACCATGACTTGCAATTCTTTTTCCAAGATGTATCATATACAGTTTTAATCATGCATAATTTGCAATAATTTCTTAATAGTTGTTATATTTTTCATCTCTACTGAATCCATTTTTTCTGTTCATGTTATTTCCCCACATGCTCTCTCCTTGTTCAGCTGGTATAGAAGAATTAGTAAGAAACCACAGGTAGTGATGTCTTTTACATGTACCTAACATCTAACTTTCTGTCTCTCTTTTGAACCGGGCATTGGAACAGAGCACCTTTCCTTTCCTAGTGCCTGAGAGACATGGATGAGAGCAAGCCACCTGAGGCTCAGTTCAGATATAACAGAGGTGCTGGTGTGCTTTTGGGGAAAACAACTAAAAAATGTGAGGAATGTGTCTCTCCCTTTGACTGGATGTTTTGGAGGAGTGATATTTTTGATTGGACCAACTTTATGGTTGGATGAGGGCATTCAACTGTTTTTTGCTCTCTTCTAGGTGTCTAATTGAATCCCCCTGTTTTTAGATGAGATTACTAAGCATATTTTTTCACTTTGTCTGGGTGGGAGATGTCAGCTTTTTCTCTGTGATGTGGAATATCTTACTTTGCTTCATGCCTTTGTTGCCTCAGGATTAGACCATTGCAACATGCTCTACTAATTCAGGAGTTTGGTATGTTCTCTGCAAGGATTGGTGCTGGCCTTGCCCCTGGTGGTTCTGGGTGAGTGTGTGGAACTGATGATGTGGTTTTGACTAAGAAAGTCCTTAATGCTTTGGTAACTGTCTCACTGAGAGAGTGTTCATGGTCTCATGTCTCTGCATGCTTTTCTACCACAGTTGAAATAAAAGGAGGTACTTACATGCACCTTCCCTATTATAAAAACTTCTCCCAGTATAAAAGAGAGAGGATGTGTAGCAAGGTGTTTCACTAGTTCCCTTCTCTTTAGAATTCACTGCTGTATTGTTCCACAAGAGCCCTGCTATGTTTAGGACTAGGTTGCATCCATCTTTTTATGGGCCCTTGCAGGAATACATTTCTTGAAGAGAATCTTTGGGAAGCAAAGACAGTCATCTTGTTTTTGCTCTTTTATTGGAAGACTTACTTACATTTTAAATGGGATGGCAGAATTTGCTTTCTGTTTAGCTATACTTTTAAATAACTGCTAAGACTGGCCAATGCCCAAGACAAGTGATTTCTTTTTAAATGGTTTTATGAAATAGCAATAGGTTTCTTGAAGATTTGTCAGCAACAGCAAAGAAGTCACTTGACTCTGCAGTCCCATCTTTAACTTTAGTTCTCTTTGTTCCTGGACTGAAAGCTGGGCTTCTTTTAAGATAAATTAGGGGTTTACTCAGCCTCTTCCTTGCCTTCCTCAATTATTATTATTATTATTATTATTATTATTA
>NW_005841893.1:2312792-2334624 GCF_000455745.1 Alligator sinensis
CTTTGTGCCTGAAGGATCATTTCCTTAAGGCACAGCCACCCTTCTTGGGCTCCCATCACTTCAAGACTCCTACTCTGCAGTGCGTCCTTGACTAATCGCCTGAGTTCATTGAAATCAGCTTTCCTAAAGTCTAGCACTTTCACCCTACTAGTTACCTTACCCACTCGACGTCTTATGAAGAATTCTATTATTAGGTGATCGCTGTCCCCCAGATGGCCACCGATCTGTAGGTCCCCTACCATATCATCCCCTGTTGCCAATACCAGATCCAGTAAGACATTCCCCCTAATGGGACCGTGTACCTCCTGTGTCAGGTGGAGGTCCTGTACACAGGATAGGAACCTGCATGAACAGTGGGACTTTGCTGTCTGCATCTCCCAGCAGATGTCTGGGTAGGTCCCCCATGACTACCGGCTCCTTAGCTTTTATGGTCTCCGAGAGCTACCTCAGGAGCCCCAAATCTAGTTCTTCCTGTCTTTCTAGAACTAAAAATTCGAACACACCTTGTAGATTTTTTGCTATGATGACATTCATACCCAATATAGGGAAAAATCCATCCTTCTAATATATTTTTAAAAGCCCAAGGCAGAATAGTTCTAGACATTTGCCTTCATCATTCTCTGTAAAGAGCATTTCTGTTGTCCACAATGAACTTGTCCTTGAACCTTGGTCATTATTGCAAAAAAAATCAAGTTGTAAAACATTGTGAGTTAGTGGTACCACTAAAGCATCAAAATGTCAGAGTGATTAATAAGTTGTACTTGGCATACTGCATAGTGGATTCTGACCTCAGTGACACCTCTGTAAATCTGTGGCAACATAACTGATTTCAAGGAAATTAGCCCAGATTTACAAAGATGCAATTCAGCACAGAATCTGGTCTTACATGTGCTGACAGCAATCACAAGCATCCTTAAACTATCATGGCAAATTCGTTTTTAAGAGCTGTATTTTATTACCACAGAAACCTTTAGGCAGTTTTAAAATCAGTGACAGTAAATTATTCTGTGTGGAGAATGGTTTAAACTGGACTCTTAAAAAAAAAAAGATCCTTACAGCTGTTCTTCATTAGTTTGATTAGAGAGCACAGGTTGATTCTAAGCAGTGTTTTGAAAGACCCCTGGAATACCAGCTAAGATCACACACATCTTTGAAATATTTCCATCCTTCTACAGATCATGCCTTAATTGCTTTCTGCAAATCAGATCCAGAGCTGGAAGATAAAGGACCAAAAATAAGTATAATTAAGTATGTTTTTTCTTGTAATGCACTTGGCAATGGAATGAAAGATCAGTGCCTGCTTGATTGCCTTCCAAACTGGCAAGCACATGCCTCCTTGTTCTGAAACAGAAGACAGACTCACTGTGGGCGTAGGAGCTGACCTGGATTGCTATTGGTTAGCCTCTCATCCAATGACTGCAAAGACAATTACTTTTTTTTTCTCATTCATACACCCTGGGGAAGAACATGACCATGACTTGCAATTCTTTTTCCAAGATGTATCATATACAGTTTTAATCATGCATAATTTGCAATAATTTCTTAATAGTTGTTATATTTTTCATCTCTACTGAATCCATTTTTTCTGTTCATGTTATTTCCCCACATGCTCTCTCCTTGTTCAGCTGGTATAGAAGAATTAGTAAGAAACCACAGGTAGTGATGTCTTTTACATGTACCTAACATCTAACTTTCTGTCTCTCTTTTGAACCGGGCATTGGAACAGAGCACCTTTCCTTTCCTAGTGCCTGAGAGACATGGATGAGAGCAAGCCACCTGAGGCTCAGTTCAGATATAACAGAGGTGCTGGTGTGCTTTTGGGGAAAACAACTAAAAAATGTGAGGAATGTGTCTCTCCCTTTGACTGGATGTTTTGGAGGAGTGATATTTTTGATTGGACCAACTTTATGGTTGGATGAGGGCATTCAACTGTTTTTTGCTCTCTTCTAGGTGTCTAATTGAATCCCCCTGTTTTTAGATGAGATTACTAAGCATATTTTTTCACTTTGTCTGGGTGGGAGATGTCAGCTTTTTCTCTGTGATGTGGAATATCTTACTTTGCTTCATGCCTTTGTTGCCTCAGGATTAGACCATTGCAACATGCTCTACTAATTCAGGAGTTTGGTATGTTCTCTGCAAGGATTGGTGCTGGCCTTGCCCCTGGTGGTTCTGGGTGAGTGTGTGGAACTGATGATGTGGTTTTGACTAAGAAAGTCCTTAATGCTTTGGTAACTGTCTCACTGAGAGAGTGTTCATGGTCTCATGTCTCTGCATGCTTTTCTACCACAGTTGAAATAAAAGGAGGTACTTACATGCACCTTCCCTATTATAAAAACTTCTCCCAGTATAAAAGAGAGAGGATGTGTAGCAAGGTGTTTCACTAGTTCCCTTCTCTTTAGAATTCACTGCTGTATTGTTCCACAAGAGCCCTGCTATGTTTAGGACTAGGTTGCATCCATCTTTTTATGGGCCCTTGCAGGAATACATTTCTTGAAGAGAATCTTTGGGAAGCAAAGACAGTCATCTTGTTTTTGCTCTTTTATTGGAAGACTTACTTACATTTTAAATGGGATGGCAGAATTTGCTTTCTGTTTAGCTATACTTTTAAATAACTGCTAAGACTGGCCAATGCCCAAGACAAGTGATTTCTTTTTAAATGGTTTTATGAAATAGCAATAGGTTTCTTGAAGATTTGTCAGCAACAGCAAAGAAGTCACTTGACTCTGCAGTCCCATCTTTAACTTTAGTTCTCTTTGTTCCTGGACTGAAAGCTGGGCTTCTTTTAAGATAAATTAGGGGTTTACTCAGCCTCTTCCTTGCCTTCCTCAATTATTATTATTATTATTATTATTATTATTATTATTATTAATGCAGTTACTGTCTGCAGTATCAGAAATGGCATATTGCCTTATCACAGAAACATTTCAGAAGAGACAGAGCGCTAGAAGTTCAGGGTTATATATCTATTTGTTTTTACTAACATAATTAAACAATGGAGAAATACAGCAATTACACAAGTATATGTGTAAGTGTATGTGTACATATATTGTGTGTATATTACACACATATATTACACACATAGGCAGCATTAATGCTACGTGGTTTGCAAAATGAAATTTTATAGCATAAATTAGCAAATGCATAAGCAGCACCAAAGCAGAGGACCCAAGTCTTTCAAGCTACACAGAACATGTAGCATTTGGTGGTTTTAAGGCAAAAGAACGGGACAGAGATGAATGTTATGGGTGTCCTTTCTGATCCTGTGTTTTCAGATTAGTGACTATTTTCTAATGTAATTCTATTGTGCGCAGAAACGTTTTGTGCTTATGTATATCTCTTGCCAAGGAAGTGAAGGACCAGATCCTAAGAGCAGCTTAGGAGAAGCTAAGACAAGCAGCATGTAACAGGGTATGCTCTACACCTTCAGTGCAATGCTGTTTGGCAGCTGATGATCACAACAGAACAGTGGCTCTATATACTCACAGAGCACCTTTAAGCCCAAACAGTCATGTTGTCTTTTACTAACTTACATATGGCCTGAATCAAAAGGCCAAGAATTGTTTCTGTTGATTTCAGTGGACACTGGATCAGGCCCATAGAAGAAACAGGTAAAGAGATTTTTTCATTTTATCACCCATAAACCAATCTGCTTATGTGTGAAATGAAGTGCTTGCCCACAGCACAAAGCCATACTTCATAATTCCTCAGGATAACAAGTGACTGGTATTTCAATATAAACCACAGAAATTAATGTGCGCAGAACATAATACCCAGTGCTGCAAGTTAACCAAGTCCACATTAGTGCCTCTAGCTTCATGAGCAGATCTGAAGGGCCAGTATCTGAGTTTTATATTCTTACTCATCAGAAAGGCAGATTATAAAATTGTTCAGGATTAAACAATACATATACCAAAATTCTTGCTTCTCTTTGTCAAGGATTAGTGCCTTTAGCCTGAGGGAATGTACAGAGATGAGATGTGGCAAAGCACAGAAATATGAACATCATCCTCTGTGTCCATCTGTAATGATCTTTTGCCAGCTGTATGAGCCTGTTTCAAAGCCTAGGAAAGTTAAAGGGAGCCTTTCTATTGACTTCAGTGAGATTTATATCAGGTTCTAAGAGCCTACTCCCACAGCCTATAGGCTGACAACATTTTCTATTGAGTTACTTGGGAATTTTCCCAGCATACAGTCTGTGAGATTAGACCTAATTCTCTAATTGCTGAAATTTTAGAACATGGTATTGGGTAATTGTTTCTCTCTCTCTCACTCATTATACTACTGGATAATATGAAACAGCCTGGAGCTTGTGCTGACAGTTAGTCATGTGGCTGATAGTAATACTGAGCCCTTGTAACAAATAATCTGGAGATGTGGAATTTTTTACAGTAAGCTTTGCTGTATGACTGCCTCATGCTAGATCATTGTATTTTACTCAGCAGAAGTAGACTTAGCCTTTTTAAGACATATGTTTGCTGTTTTCATGCTGTTTGGATTGCCATGATGGGGATAGGCAGCTGTAGTGTCATCTGTGAGTTGAACCAAAGCAGGATCCTGTGGGAAGAGTCTGAGTCTGGAACTTGGAAGAGGCCTTAGTTCAATTCCTCAGTGATTTTGAGCAAGTCATCTGGGAATTGTGTACATAGAAACACTCAGACAGTAAAGGTGAATTAACAAATTGTATGAATTTAAAGCTTACAGACCCCTTCAAAAGTAAGTGACCTAAGCTCACTACAGTTTAGACAGCCTGTTGGAAGGTTACATTATGATAAATAACAGACAGTGTATTTCTGAATCAGAGGTTCCGCACAGATGTTTAATGATTTTTAATTTACATGTAGGTTCACACCTTTAGATAATTCATCTTACTTTCCTGAGGTCCTTAGTCTAGTTAGAGAATCCCTTAATATCCTGGTGCTTGCTTCTCATCTGTTAAATGGGGATAATAGCACTTCTGTTTCCCAGGGGTGTTCTGAGGGTAATCACTTTACAACTTGCAAGGTGTTCAGATAGTGTAGGAACATAGGCCATAAAATATGACTTCCAAAGCAGCTGCAAGTTGCTTAGTTAGGGTAAGATGGAACACCCATGGAAGACTAGCACAGTTCACAAAAGATGGAATTCTCTACCCAGTTCCTTGCATTTCTGATGTGTGGCCTTAATGAACTCTTACTTGCAACATTAAGAAAAATCTGCATCAGCTATCAGCTGGGCTCAAGGGCTGGCATCTTTCTACTCAGGTTTTCACCTCTCACTTTGAAAGAGATTCTGCAGTCCTATTCTTATGGGGGCATAGAATGCAATGGGTTAAGGAATTTATATAGGTTTTCTCCAAAAGGGAATAGAATACAAGTAACCCACGTAGTCAGTGCATGCTAGGCCTGTGCGAAGCATCCAGTATTCGATTTGGATTCAGATTCCGATTTGGGCAATTCGGGGGACAGTGATTTGATTTGGTGATTTGGATCACTGTCCTGAATCAATTCAGCTGAATCGGATTCGGAAGTTTTGGCACTGATTTGGTGATTCAGCCATAGACTATAATGAGGAATCACTAAAATACCTATAACCTTGTTGTTTTTTTGCAAAATTGGATGAAAACAACAAGGATGGTAGCCCCTTCTGAGACCATAAAGTCTGCCAAGTTTCAAGGAGATAGGTACAGGGGTTTCTGTGAAACTGTCCCTCAAACAGTTGAAAGCAAAATTCATGTCACACGTGTGTGTTAGGGCAGAGCAGGGTGAAAGCAGCAGGGATGGCAGCCCCTTCTGAGGGCATGAAGCCTGCCAGGTTTCAAGGAGATAGATGCAGGGCCTACTGTGAAAGGCCTCTCAAACTGTTGAAAATACAACTCGTGTCACTTATGTGTGTTAACTGGGTTTCTGGTTGTAGCTGTGTTGGTCTAAGAACCAGGCAGGCAAGGTTCTTTGAGTAGATGAAGAAGACTTCCTCGAGAACTGCACCATCAAACCCTTGTTATAATTAAGATATATCGATGACATCTTCATCATTTGGACTGAAAACCTACAATCTCTGATTGAGTTCCATTGAAAATTCAACAATCACCATTCCTCCATCCAACTTTCTCTAGAATACTCCAGCACCAACATCTCCTTTTTAGACACGATGATCAGTATCCAAAATGATAAAATACAGACCACGTTATACAAAAAACCCACAGACCAACATATCTGCACAGAACTAGCAAACACCCTAAACACACCAAAAAAGCTGTGATATACAGCCAAGCCCTCAGATACCACTGAATTTGCACTGAGGAGAACACCTGGGATTGCCACCTCACCAATCTTAAAAAGGCTTTCACCCAACAAAGACACTCCTCCAGAGAGACAGATCACACGTTTGAAAGAGCCACCCAGATACCACGTGAAGAACTACTGCAGTATAGAAGAAAACCCCCCACGTATCACACACCATTGGTTATGACATATCACCCTTCCCTTGAACCTGTACGAAAAATCCTCAAACAATTGCAACCCATACTAAAAAGAGACCCTATTCTTAAAAAGATCTTCCCAGAGCCACCCATCCTAGCCTTCAAACAACCACCGAACCTCGCTAACCTCATCACCAGAAGCAAACTTCCTCAAGCCCAGAACACACCAAATGGATCCAGACCATGCCATGACAAGAAATGCAAAACTTGCCAACACGTCTCCACCACCCCCACTATTACTACACCCCACAACAGAGCCATCAGCATTCCTGACTCTTACAGCTGCACCTCCAGAAATGTAATGTATCTCATCCAATGCACCAAATGCCCTGATGGAAAATACATAGGAGAGACCAAACAACAACTACGCATCAGAATGAACGCACACCGGAAATCTATCAAAGACAGAAATACCCAATTACCGGTGGGGGCACATTTCTTACAAGAAAACCATTCTTTCTCCAATCTCTCAGTCCTGATCCTCAAAGGAAACTTATAAAACACTCCCCAGAGACGAGCCTATGAGCTCCATCGCCAGCCTGTCTCTCACCCATTGCACACACCAATTGCAGAAACTTCCTTAGCCTGACAGGATTTTTGAACACGAAAGCTTGCTTAACAATTGTTTTCCAACTATATAAGTTGGTTTAATAAAAGATATCAGATTCACCCAAAGAACCTTGAGTAGATGAGATATCTTTTATTAGACCAACTGAATAGTTGGAGAAATATATCTTGGCAAGCTTTCGGATTTAAAAACCTTTCATTAGGCTGAGGAAGCATCTGTAGTTGATGTGTGTGCTCTTCCTGGATGGAAGGAATAGTAAAGAAGCCAGAGGCTGGCATGCAATGCAGGCAAGAAAGCCAGTCAGTGAAAAGGTAAACTGAGGTATCAGGGGGTGAGGGACAGGCTGTGGGGAGGCGAGAGGGGATGTAGCAGTCAAGTAAAAGTGGAGAGGTACCTGGGGAGTCGGATGTCAGACAGGTTACAGTGTGTCATAAATCAAATGTCTATACTGAGTCCATGAGTTTTTATATCCAGTAGATTTATGAAGTGCAGTTTGTAGGCTTGTCTACAAAAGGTGTTTTGTAAATTCAAACAAGCACCAAACTTCACTAATCGCATCACCAGAAGCAAACTTCCTACAGCCCAAAACACACCAAATGGATCCAAATTATGCCCTGACAAGAATGGAAAACCCACCAACACATCTCCAGTACCCCCACAATTCCTACATCCCACAACAGAACCATCACCGTTCCTGGATCTTACAGCTGCACCTCCAGAAACATTATGTATCTCATCCAGTGCACCAAATACCCTGATGGAAAATACGTAGGAGAGACCAAACAACACCAGAATAAATGCACACCAGACATCTATTAAAGACAAGAACACCCAATTACCAGTAGGGGCATTTCTCATAAGAAAACCACTCTCTCCTATCTCTCAGTCCTGATCCTCAAAGGGAATTTACAAAACACCTGATCCCAATCTCCCCGAGCCAGCCTTTCGAGCATCAGGTATGTGGAGTTCCACCGAGTCTCCACATCTTGCATGATTTTGTGCTGCAGGATATTCAGCTCTGCTTGTTTGTCCCACTGCATCTTCCCCTCCTTGATGCTCCGGTAGAAGTAGCCTGCCACCTTTCTGCATTTTGAAATGAGCTTGCTGGTGGTGCTGGTGCTGTCACCGGCAACCCTGTCCCCCTCCAAGGCATCCCTAACAATGAGGTGGACCTTGTGTGCCACACAGTGGATGCCAACAAAGCTGGCATCACGGGCCATCTTGACCATATTGCCCCCATTGCCGGTGACCATGAACCCGCGGGTGAGCTCACCCTGCCCAATGAGCCACCCCTGCACCAAGTGGTTCATGGCCCCCATGATCTCTGTTGCTGTGTGGGACTCATCCATCACCTTGACTTGAAGGAGAGCCCACTGATGGCCTGACTGGTCACATCAGTGGCCTCTGAGGGAGAGGTAGGCATGAACTCCACCCTTGCTGCTCCAGATGTCTGAGGTGAAGTGCAAGGCCAACTGCGAACCTGCCTTGCACAGTTCCTCCCTTGAGTACTCCCTACATGCCTCATACAGGGGGGGTGCCACCGTCCTGCTTAAGGTGCTGCATGTGGGAACTTGGTAAGATAGGTCACGAGTGCCATGAGCCACCTGAACCCTGGACACTCAAAAAAGGAGAAGGGCTGGCCATCCAGATCAAGCATCTCCCCAGTGTTCTGGATGACCTCACTCGCCCTTGCAATGCGCCCCACTTTGTCTGTGGCTTTCCCTCACTGCTCCAGGGTGACCTGCCTCTGCTTTGTGGGGATGAGGGCTTTGAAACAAAAGGGGGACTTCCCTTTGGACATGCTTGCACTGGTGCCAGGCTGAGGAGGAGGAAGGGCAAGGGGGTGCTGCCTCCTCAGACGCAGCAGCATCGCTGTGGTGGTGAAGTGTTTCACCTCCTTGCCCCAGTTGATCTGCCTTCAGCAGTGCTGGCAAGTAGTAGCATACTTGGGATCATCTGCCAACTCAAAAATGATCCCACACTACACTACCCCCTTGCTTCTGGGTTGAGGGTGGGGATTCTGCCTTATCCCCCTCCTCAGCAGACATAAGCACAACAACAGAGGAAGCTGAGCTGCCTGCCCCCATAACCTCCTCCAAAGTGCCTTCCAATGAAGGAGACCTGGCTCTAGGGGAACTTTGAGAGTGTGGAGCACAGACTCAGATTCTCCCTCCTTCCCCAGAATTTCCCTGGCTATGGCACTGAGCTCTGGTTCCAGATCCAGCTCCTCTACTGGCACTGGGAGGGTCATGCTGGGAGCTAAAATTGGGGTGGAGGAGACTGCCATGCTGGTGCTGGAGGCTATTTTGGGTGTTAGTGGAGGTGGTGCAGGGTCAGGTATCCCCCTACCCCCTCTAACCCCTCTCCCTCCCCTGCCAGAAGACCTGGCACCTGCCTTTCCAGCATGTTTCATAATGTTTGCTGTGCTGGAAAATGTGTGTGTGTGTCTCGGCCTTTTATAGGCTAAGATCAAGTGTAGAACCTGTTCTTATCAGCTGTAATATCTTGTATGTGTTTAATATATGTGTGTGTAATATATTTTCTATATGCAATATTTCTTCTTCTATCTGTTTAATATATGTGTGTTTACTGTCTTCTATGTATTTACTATATCTTCTTCTATCTGTTTACTGTATCTTCTATCTGTTTACTAGATAGAGAGACTAGATAAAGAGACTAGCAAAAGAGTGAAGAGGCTGACTAGAAAGCCAGCCGCTGCAGCTTTTACACGCTGTTGCTTCCAGACAGACAGTTCACAAAAGGGACAGAAAAGCTTCACACAGAGCCTTATATGCTGTTTCTACATCCCTCCCCCAGAGCACTGTTATTGGAAGGGAGCTCAGGGAAAGATCACAGTCACTGGCAAACTACAGATGTCAATATCAGAGCAGTCTTTCCCCTCCTCCTGCCCCTGTCCCTCTTCTTAGTTTCTGTTTCCCCACAAGACCGCCTTTTCTGAATCGTTGAATCTTTTTCCGAATCAATGTGGATGCTTCAAATCGATTCAGAACTTTTTATGGGTCTCCCGATTTGATTCGGATTTGATGATTAGGCTGCCAAATCAAACTAAATATTATCTGAATTGAATTGGTGACCAAAGTTTCGCACACCCCTAGTGCATACCTCCTGGGTGGCATGGCAGTCTATTAACTTAAATCCTGGGTGCGTCTACACAAGATGCTTAACTGCTCAGTAAGCTAGTTAGTATACAGTAAACGCACACGCCTACATGTGTATGTGCTTACTGCACAGTAAAACCCCCTAATTATGTGTTAATTTGTTACCTGAAAATGCAAGTAGCAAATTTATGCATGATTAGTTACTGTGCAGTTACACACATGTAGACGTTACCCAGGAGCAAGCTTACTCCCAGGTTATCCCTGCCAATTGCGGAGCTGGCCTAAGACTAGTCCCACAGCTCTGGGCTGGGAGCCTTTCCTGCCCCAGGGCTGGGCTGCTTCTATGGCAGCCCCTGGGGCACACCAGCAGGGAGCCTGAGGCCACTCCAGGCCCCTGTGTTCCCCCAACCAGGTTCCAGGCTAGCCTCACCAGCCTGCCTGCACCCCAGTGCCATTGCTTGGCACTGCACTGCTGTGCAGCTGCCAAGCGCACACTGTCCAGGCCCGCAGGCTGCTGCAGGCTGCTGCAGCCTCCTTCCAGGCATGTCAGCTCCCAGGCCTAGCTGCAGCCAGCTTGTAGCTGGCAGTGCCAGCTCCATTTGCCTGCAGCCCACCCCCAGCAACCCGCCCAGAGTCTGGAGATGCTGCGAGGCATTGCTTCTACTATGCAGCTGCCAGTCCCATGCCATGTGCCTATGCTGGGTGCTGCAGGCAGCTGTCCAGGCCCAGCAGCACAGGGACAGCCACACAGAGTCCCGGAAAGCTGGCACAGTATCCCCGATGGCATCCTTCTTGCCCAGGCCTGTGCCCAAGCCTGTGCTTGCCACCTGGGGCCCCAACTGGTTCAAGGAAGAGACTAGTGATTTCATGATGCTGTAGGGTGAGGCAGAGGTGCAGCACCAGTTCAGGTGGGGCAGGTGCTCCAACACCCACACCTATGAGGTGTTGTCAGGCTGGATGTGGGAGCAAGGGCACAACTGGTCAGCACAGCAGTGCCACATATAGGTCAAGGCTTTGCAGGCATCAGTCCGGCAGTGCCTGCAAGCCTATGCCCTTTATACGGTAATTGATGGACATCCCGGCGCCCTGGGACCCAGGCCACAGCCATGCTGTTTATAGCAGCATGGGGCAGGTGGTGAGGGACCACCAGTGTCCCATGAGATGGCTGAACATGCACTCTACCAGGGCATGGTTTTGGCCAAAGCAGCAGTTAAATCAGATTTATTAGTATAATTTTCTATAGCACCAAGCACAATTGATCCCTAATTGGTTAGGTGCTATTCTAACACAAATAATGACTTATGAAGGAAGAGAAATCAATCCTGAGTTAAGACCAAACACACACAAGTTTCACTCCAGGGGCAGAAGTCTGAATTCCTGCAAGATTTGAGCATTATAAAAACTTGTGAAAACAAAGCATAGTAGGAAAATCTGAAGAGTTTTTGTAATAATTAATAGCTTTTTATATAGCTTTGCAAAATTCTACCTGCATGTTTGCCCAGGTGTATGCTTAGTGGGGACATGTGGGGAAAGGGAATGAGGAGTGTCGATTTTTTTTTTCATTATTTCCATTCTTCAGGGTAGAGGGCAGGAAGGAGACATCAACATGTAAAATCTTTGGGGCCATCCTTTTTGTCCTCTGTGGACGTAGTTCTTTATTGCACCTTAGACTAATGAGCAGTAAAACATCACCATCTACATGTGCGCAGGACTTACTGCACAGTAAATTAGCATAACGCATGGTTTGCTAGTACTGAGAAAGAGAGGCTGCTTTCAGACATTAAAAACAAAACAAAACACCAGCACTTTAAACTCTACAGGCTCACGTGCCAAGCCCACAGCATGTCTAGAAGAGGCACGTTAGTTGGACCTGGCTTGCCCAATGTCTGTATGGATCGGGTGCTTTAGTCGGGCTTTTTTGGTCCTTTTATTGAATCACTGATTGAATCAGCTATTCGATAAAAGCACCAAAAAGCCCAGCTGAAATGTCTGATCTACACAGACACTGCAAAGCCAGGTTGATCTACCGCACTGCTTCTTCTGGTAAAGTGCGTTTTTAACTTTTTTTTTTACATCTGCAAGCAGCCACAGGTATTAGATTAACTGCACAGTAGCTACTGCACAGCAGTGCACATATAGATGCTGACCAGGAAAGGGAATGGGAAACACCATGGGCTTCTAATCCATGTTGAGCTTCATAGGCGGCTCGTGGGGGGGGCCATGGGGGCACACGTGCTCCCCCTGAGATTGGCTGCCACTGCTGGCTTCTGCAGGTGGTCACTGCTTACCACTTGCCCTCAGGTGCTATGGAAATAGAGGTGATGATTATTCAGTGGCTGGTTGGAAGCATTTGCTAATGGCCAGGCATAAGCCATTAAAATGCTTTTTAAAATCATTATCTTTTTATGGCTAAATTATTGCTTTCCATTTAGAAACATGTTGCTGTTCAACTGGAGGTGAAACATTTCACCTCTTTCAGGAAAATGAATTTCATTTTCCAAAGCACCCTTTTAGTTTAAGGGCCAAATTCACCTCTGATCTATAGGAGCACAACTCTGCTGAACTCAGTGGAAAGCACCCACTTACATCAGCATGGAACTCAATCCTAAATCTCCATTTCGTTTTCCTTTCTAATCAGAGACAACTGGTTGCATCATGACATTTTGATCAGCTTGTGAAATAAAAGGGCTGTTCAGATTTCACTTCAACAGAAAATAATAAAAAATGGCCATAGGTGACACATTAGGGGGGCAGGGGGGCCCCCCCCCCCCAGCCCCCCCCCCCGCCACTGACATCAGTTGCTCAGCAATCAGGGGACCCCCCCCTCAGGGATTAGGTGCCCCCCCAGATTCAGGAGGCACCAGTCGCCCATAAAAATGGCACTACTTAGCTCTGCTGAAGGACTCAGTTTTTCACAATATTGCACTGAAGTGTAAAGGGAAAACATAGAATAACTGTAATGTATGAAATTAGCACAGATGTGGTTGGTTGTGTTAGTCTTAAGTAGGCAGAAGGCAGGGCAGTAGGGATGGCACATTAGGGTGCCTGTACATGAGCGTAGAGGCTGCTCCAACATGCTGGAATTATAATGCATTGGAGCAGGCTCAATTAATCAAGTCGAGTCTGCTGGAGCGTGGCAATTAGCATGCTTGAGCAGCCTCCTGAGTCTTGTGTATTAGTGTTCTAAAGTTTAAAAATGATGGTGGGGGTGATTGAACTGAAGCTTGTTAAGCAAGCTTTAGTTCAAGTGCCCCCAGCACCATTCTTAAGTGTCGGGACACTGATACACGAGATGCGGCAGCACTTGAATTAGAGCAGCTCTCAAAGCTGTTCTAGTTCAAGTGCCACCCCCCACCCCTGAAATGTGTGTAAAAATGCTTTTAGAGACTAAGTAGTTCAGAGAGGCCTGAGCTTTCATAGGCAACAACCTATTTGCCTATGAAAAACTCATGTCTCTGAACCATCATAGGTGCTGCCTTGTCTTACCTTCTGTGCGGAATTAGCTAATACACATTAATGGCATTTATTGCTTTAGCTCCAGTAGGCTTTACCTAGATTTGCATATTCTTAAAATTTCGACTAGTTGCACCACCAGTGGTGTGGGTACTCTATAGAGCAGCAGGATGGGAGCAGCATTGGAAACAGGGCACAGGCACTATTAAACCATTAGGGAAGAAGTTTTTAAAAATCATGATGGATAGTCTGTGCTGCTGCTGCTACTAGGACACCTGCAGTGGGAGCTTTAAAAGCAATACCATTACATTGCATTTCACTTGATCTTATACAACAAGGATTTTTTTTAATTCTAATTAGTTTTACTGGTTATTATTTGGAAACAACTGAAAGTTCATGTCAGACAAACAAACACATCCAAAGTCTCCCTGAAGAGGGGAATATTGAAGGCCCCAGTTAGAGCCTACCACTACCATTTAAGAGTCAAAGCCAAAAAACCTTTCCTTGTTCAAATAATCCCTTTAAAGTCAGTGGGTGTGCTGAAATGGTTTAAAGGTCATTCAGGTTAGTAAGGGCCTTTGAGGCAAGTCTCAAGCTTAGCTATAACATAAATGAGGGTGATTAAGAAAGAAAGGGTCAAGAACCCAAGAAACAGAACTAAGATCTGATACCAGGGTATTCAGTTCAAAACTGGTGAATGGTCCATGGTAGAACTGAGTAATGAGGAGGGATGTTAAGGTCAAGACTGGGTGATAGCTGCAGGCAAGGATTTTGAAGGATGTTCCATGTGTACAAGTCATCATGGAAGAAGACTGGAAAGACACAAAAGAAGACTCATGACTAGTAGTTTTTTTTCAGGGGCTATATTTAAGGTGTGTCTTTGTATACCAATGTAACTCAATTGTTCATTCTCTAACCTGGCTTATTTTTCTAATGGAGATTAAAAAGAAAATGGATTTGCTCTGTTGTATTCATTCCTTGTAAAAGCGAAGTATGCTTTAAAGCTGGATGCAGGGTTAAAGTCAAGACAGACACTTGGGCTGGGTCCAGATGTGCAGGCATATGTGGTTTGTGGCACTGTGTGGCACTACTAATTTGCAGGGCCAGGGCAAAATTTGCTACTGGGATTTCCTGGTAGCAAAAAAAAAAAATCCTGGAAAAAAGCGGCACAACCCACGCCAATGTGGTGAGCAATGGAACAAATGCAGAGACAGGAAGTAGGCAGCCCAGGGCTGCCTGCTTTCCCATCTCTATGTGCTGTGGAGCCCCCATGCTAAAACACCCTGCACCCCAGCTGGCTACTCCGTGGCTGGCTGGGGTGCATGGTGCCTCAAGATAGGGGAGCAGGCAGCCCTGGGATGGCTGCATGGGTGACTGGTGCCTCTTGAGTCAGGGGGGCACTTGCCCCCCTCCCCCCATGACTGGACAGTCAGCGACTGGAGGGGTTCCCCGGCAGCCAATCCTGCCAACTGATGGAAGGGTCCCCCTGCTCCGGCTGATCCTGCCGACCCACAACTGGCAGCAGTGCGCCACTGGCACTGCCGGGCATGCTGCTGGCACTTCTGGGTTGGCGGGATCAGCCGTGGGGGGACCGCTTCTCCTGGTGCATTCCCTGGCCGGCGCTCTCAGGGCGGGCACCAGAGCTCTCGTCTGCCCCCCTGCCCAGGAGTACTGGTTGACAGGGGGTGCACGTGTACCCCCATGCACCCCCTACACATCACCACTGGCTGGCTGCTCCCCTGTCTCTATATGCCTCAGTGTGGGGAATTCACTGCTGAGCCTCTGTGATGAGGCACGTGGAGACAGGGGAGCAGCCAGCCCAAAGCTGCCTGCTCCCCTGTCTGGAGGCACACTGTGCTCCAGCCAGACAGGGAGTGGCTGGCTGGGGGGCAGGTGCCTCAGCATGGGGGCTCTGCAGTGTGCAAAGATGGGGGAGCAGGCAGCCCTGGGCTGGCTGCTCCCCCAATCTCCACATGATGCTCCCTGGCTGGCTGGGACATAGGGTGCCTCAGTACAGGGGATGGCTAGTTCCTGCTCAGACACCCTATGCCCCAGCCAGGGTCCCCCCTCCCTCCCCCCTGTAGCACATTCAGCAGCGGGACAATGTGTCCTGCTGCAAAGCACATGGGCAGGGATGTATAGGGAAAATCAGCCTACAAATTTATGCTGCTAGTATTTGTGGGCACGCCCCTGCTCATGTGGACTCAGCTTTGGATGGTATCATGGGATTTATTAATTTGCAAACATCTTCTGGGAATTCACTGTATCAGATTATAGAACCCCTATGCCTCATACCAGTCTTACCTACAGAAAGCTACAAGGTACCCTGAACCCATTTACTTCAATAGGGATTACAAATACTCCATTCCTTTTTAGGCACATCTACTGTAATTTCATGCCTCAGGCCAGGGGCAGGCAATGGGGCCAAACCCTATTTTTTAAACAAATGGCTGTCATTGATGTCAGCAGGTGCAGGATCAAATCCTCCTGTAGGCAAGGACACTGCAGATATATCTTATCATTAGAACTGATCCAAAGCACTATGTCTTCCTCTTTCCACTCTACTCATCCTCCTGGTCTGACTTCTTCCCTTCCAACAGCTATTAATGATTTGGGTGTGGGGGTGAAGAGCTCACTGGCCAAGTTTGTGGACAGCACCAAGTTATGGGGAGTGTGGTCACACTTGAAGATAGGTTACAGATACAAGTGGACCTAGACAGGCTAGCAAATTGGGCGGATCGTAATCTGATGGAGTTCAACACTGAGGGCTTGGTGAGCAACTGTTCACCAGGGCACCCTTGGGGAAAATCAGGAGTAATGGCCACAAACTCCTAGAAGATTGATTCAGGCCAGTGATGCACCCCCTGAGAGTGCCAGTGCACCCCCTTTCAGGCTGCACTCCCTGTTTAGGCGACAGGCAGGGGAGCAGGCGGGAGCGCCAATGACCCTCCTGCACATGCCAGCTGGGGAGCACGGCCTCCAGCAAAAGCGACTGTGCCACTTCCAGAAGTGGCTGAGGAACTTCCAGAAGTGGTACTGCTTTTTGGTGAGTGGTATTGGCCATGGCCCCCCTCCCCCATCAGTGTGATAGCTGGCAGGGGACCCTCCCCTCCTGTCGCTGACTAGTGTTGGGAGGGGGGGGCATATGCCCCCTCACCCCCCTGACTCAATAGGCACCAGTCGCCCATGTTTCGGACTCAACATCAGGAAAAACTTCTTCACAGTCAGAGTGTCCAGACTGTGGAATAAGTTCCCTCCAGAGGTGGTGCAATCACCTACCCTGGAAATCTTCAAGAGGAGACTAGACAGTCACCTTGCTGGGGTCAACTGATCCCCAGTTATCTTTCCTGTTTGGTGCAGGGGGCTGGACCAATAATCTTCCAAGGTCCCTTCCAGCCTTACAATCTATGAATCTATGAAAAAGATCCATGATCTGGGTCCCTGGAGATCCTACTTACACAACTCCTTTTTAGCTGGGTATTAACAGAAGGGTTTTTCTGATACAGGAAAAGGGGCACTGCTGCACTACCCAAATCCCTTGGGCCCTCCAAAGCCTTTTTGGAACAGCCTCTGTGCACCCAGTACTCTGCAGAAACACATGGAGACAGTCCTTGCTCTCATGAGCTTTCAGTCTGGTTCATATGGTGAACTGCAAAAGAAATATTGCCATTTTACTAGAGAGCTCAGCTGCCAAAGTGTTTTATGAGTTCTTTGCTGAAATGAGACAGCCCCAGCAGAGGATCCTTAGTTTACATATGTTATAAGTTATAACCCTTCTTAGATGACTACAACTAGCAAACATGACAGACAGCTGAAAGGAATTTAATGAAGTCCAATGTAGTGTCAGTAACAGGTGCTGATAGCTTGTGGTGCACCCAAGAAAGACAGATTTTGTATCTATGCATACAGGGAAGGGGGAATTTAGAAGATATAAACTGCAGTGGCAATGCTGAACCAGTTGACACCCTCTCTGGGAGGGTACTACTTATATCATGTCAGTCTGTTATGTGTGATTTCTACCCTCTGCCGCATGCTGCCTCAGTTTCATTAAGCTTGGTTTTTGCACTGTCACAATTTGACTGTGCAGAGCCCCACAGAGTCCTACTTTTAAGAGATTCTTCCATTTATTGGCATTGATTGATGTTGGCCAAGTTAATAAAAGGAAAACAATAAGTGTAGCAGCAAAAGTCTTCCTAAGAAGTAAATGTTAAGGTCTAGGTTTTAATTTAAAAAGTGCATATTCAATTCTCTTTCAGAAAACAGGCTTGCTGTTTTCTGTCGCACCTGATACTCTTTGCCACATTCCAGCATAGGTAATTGCATACTACTCTCCAGCACTTTCAAAGGCAGAAGATATTCCTCACTACTCTGAAAAAACAATGTTATTTAGTCAAATGTTCCAAAGAAGACGCACAAGCATAAATTGTCTTCATCTCACATCTGTAGGGGGTTAAGTTCTGAATATAAATCATAACCCCCAAAAATCTGCACACTGTAAAAACCTATTCTGACATGGATGGGGTAGTTCATCAAACCCTTTCTTGGCCAAGAAGAATCCTGAACTGCTTAATCCATGGGGATTTCTGGCAGAAAATCAGCCTACTTAGTCTCTGGCTGTCAACCATAACTGTTATTTTAAAAATCAGTATGAAAAAGGTATCTAAACTCAGAACATTCAGAGGGGAAAACCATTCAAGCATACTTCACAAACACTTTTATAAAGAGTGAATACAGGAGTGCAAATCCATTTTCTTTTTATTTCTATTTGAAAAATAAGACAGGTTAGAGGGAGAACAGTTGAGTTACATTGGTATACAAAGACACACCTTAAATATAGCCGCCTGAAAAAACTTTTAGTCATTGAGTCTCCTTTTGTGTCTTTCCATTCTTCTGTGCTGACTTGTTTTGTGCACATGGAACATCCTGCAAAATCCTTGCCCAAAGGTTTCACCCAGTCTTGACTTCAGCATACCTCCTCCTCAATTCTACCATGGACCATTCACCAGTTCTGAACCGAGTACCCTGGTATCAGATCTTAGTTCTGTTTCTTGGTCTCCTGGCCCTTTCTTTCTTTATTACCCTCATTTCTGTTATAGTTAAGCCTGAGAAACCCCATTTTGAGTATGTCTGTTCTGTTTACCCCAACTACAGAAAACTATCCTGATGAGGCATGTGCAAACACATGCATGTTTGATTTAAGCAGGTAGGCAAGATGTCACCTTAGGTAAGTGGCTTCGGAGTGGATTTTCTGTGGGATATTTGCTTTGACGTTGTATCTGTACAGTGCTTAACATAGGTTCAGACTGAGGGTTCACGTGAGAAATACAGTCAGCATCATTTCTAATTTTTTTATTAGCACAGGAGACAAGAATCAGAGAATCTGGAACCAGGTTCTAGCTCTGCCACTGACTATCATGAGAAGTCAGTTATTTACTTTGTGCCACAGTTTTATCATTGATAATAATAGTATTTGGCAGCATAAAAACAATTACTGTAAGTATCTGTATCGGTTTAGTTATACTTCACAAGGCTACCTTATCACTCTTTATTCAGAAGAAACTCATTTTGTTGATGTTATCTTTGGCATAAAGCTAAATAAACCAGCTAATCAGCCTGACTGGCAGGAAACAGAAGAAACTGATAGAAACGTTCTTTTTTTTTTTTTTTTTACTGTGTTTTGTTAACTGATTTACAATTTGAAAATACTTACTGAAATTGTGAGGAAATACTGCACTGTAGAACAAGCACAGCAATTTAAAATGTACTAATGAGCATCTGCCCTAAAGATTAGCCTATTATTTTAAAGTATGCCCAGTTTGCTTTGCATTTGCTCAGCTGACTAGTAACACAAACTGGAATTGCTGCAATTCCTTTTTCAGTTTGTGTTGTTTTGAAAGAATGTAGTTAATCTTTAGAATAAAAGGAAAATGATTCATTGAATTTCTTATAATTTAGTAGAAAAATTATACTCTTCTTATAGCTTGGTGTACCACCCTGTAGAATTTACTTGAAAATTATCTCTTTTCTCAGGAGCCTCAACAGAGGCTCCACATTTGGGAGCCTGAGTGTTTTGTGACTTGCTAGCTCTTTGAAGTCTATTGAGAAATATGCTGGCCTGTCCCTTGGCCTGGAGATCAGGTGTGAGCAGATACAACACAGCCTTGCATCAGCCACTGATGCAAGGCTAACATTTTTCATTTCAATGACATTTTATCCCCAATGTCCCTTCCTTATTTCCCACATTGATCCCTATGGTCAACTGAGGAAAAACTCCGGCAAGTACCATTTGTGCACCAAGTGCCCTTAGCAAAACCAAACGGGAGGTAATTCTTAATAGTAGCTCTTCTGTTTCACTCTTTTGTTTCCCTCTTTCCATCCTCAAGGCTGCCTATAATCATTGTGTCTATAATCATTTGAACATGTTAGCAAAAATACATATATTATAACAAAATAACTATTAATACATTTGGTCACCTTTGTTATTAATGTTTTAGGATGCAATTGTAATAATTCTTGAAGATGGGCACTATATTTGGCCTTTTCCAGTCACCAGACTTCACCCAATCTCCATGAGTTCTCAGAGAGGATAGCCAATTACTCCAAAATTACCTCAGCCAATTTCTTCAGTACCATAGGGTGGTATCCCATCCAACCTTGCTGACTTAAAAGCATCTCTAACTTCTCTAAGAACTCCCTAATCTCTTCTGCCATTACTCTAGGCTGTTTGTCTGCTTCCCTATCTTTGCTGCCAAATGCATTTGTTTTCCAAACAAGGTTCCTTGGGTGAATTTGATATCTTTTATTAGACCAACCCAAATAGTTAGAGAATAGTTATTAAGCAAGCTTTTGGGTTCAAAAACCCTTCGTCAGGCTAAGGAAGTTTCAGCAGTTGGTGTGTGCTCTTCCTGGATGGAGGGATGGACTATTTGGGTTGGTCTAATAAAAGATATCAAATTCACCCAAGGAACCTTTGTTTTCCAAATGTATTTGTGAACACCAAAGGAAAAGAAAAGGCATTAAATACTTCAGCCTTATCTGCATCATCTGTAATGAGATTGCCTTTCTCATTCCATAAGGTACATATGATTTCTCTGGTCTTCCTCTTACTTTTAACATACTGGTAGAATCCCTTTTTATTGCTTTTTATGTCCCTTGCCAGCTGCATCTCAAATGGTGCATTGGCCTTCCTAATTTTCTCCCTGCTTGCCTGTGCATTACTTTTGTACTCCTTCCTGATACTATGACCAAATTTCCATTTTTTATAGGATTCCTTTTTGACATTCAACTCATTGAAGAGACTGCTGTCTAGCTAGGTTTTTCTCCTGTTCCACTTCTATTTATCCATCACATTGAGATAGCTTGCTCCTGCACCTTAAAAGGGCCTCCTTAAAGTACAGCCCACTCCCCTGGACTCCTTCTTTAGAATACAGTATTTAGGGTACAGGTTCTTGGCTTGCTGTTTGGTCATATTTCTGCAGTTTTGACTTAGGTTCCCTGAAAATGGCCAAGCCTGACATCCACACTTTCCCTGCAGTTTGGTTATGCTTTGGATACCATATGCTTGATTCAAGTTATAGTGCTGTTTTGTCGTCTATAGTTCATGCTGCACGGGCTTATGCACGACTACAGTTAGTCTGTCCTGTCTCCCCCCATGACTTGAAAGAGAAAACTTTCATTGTCTTCCTCAACTCTGACTTGCTGAAAGGGAAGCCAGGTTTATACAAAGCTCTAGCAATATTGTAGGACCCTGGAGTGGGTTGGTGAGAATGACAACTTTGGGGGTTTTTTTGTTTGTTTCCTTTGGGTTTTTTTTAAAGGAAAAGGGAACATTCAATGAAACCTTAACTAGAATACAGGTCTGGGTCCTTCAGACCTCTAGTGGATCCACATGACTATGGACTACCCAAATTAGCAAGTGTTTGCAAGATCAGGTTCTAACAGTTCATAATGACAAGATAACTCTAACCACCTGACAAGACCAAATGGTATGAGTTTGCAGTCTTTGGTGACATGGAAATCTCTGAGTTTGTTGGGGGTTTTCTTGTCTGCACTCTTAATTACTCCCAAATTAAAAGGCATCCTCAGGTATATTACTTTGTCTCCAATGTATTCAGCTGTTGAGCATCTCTGAAGCTACTAATAAAACTTGGAGGAACTGGATGCCTTTAAGTCGGCAGGCCCGGATGAGCTCCATCCAAGGGTACTGAAGGCACTGGCTGACGTCATTGCACAGCC
>NW_005841893.1:2336912-2343683 GCF_000455745.1 Alligator sinensis
ACTCTTTCCTGCCTATGCAGGGGGTCGGACTCAATGATCTATTGAGGTCCCTTCCAACCCTAACATCTATGAATCTATGAAAACACAAGCAAGAAATTATCCACATGTACAAGGCTGTAAGAAAAGGGAAAAGGTAAGCAGAGGCTGTGAAGTGGTATGACAGAGAGATAACAGAAGGCAGCATCAGCCTGAGCCTACAAAGTGCTGTGCATCCGCAACTCCTACATACTCCAGATCCTGCGTGAAGTACAGCAAATCAACAAGCTGCAAGTGGACCTTCTTCTGAATCACTGCATTTCGAGCATTCCTTTCCTATGCTTAGCTCTCTCCATTACCAAGGCTGTGCATTGCAACTGGTCTTTTTTGGCTCTGAGTGAGGGGAATATTTTTTATAAATGGACCCCTTACTAACTTTAATGTGTATTCCAGTACCTGGATTAGTTCAGAAGCAACTGTTCTTCCTTGACATATTTTATGCGCTCTCATACATTTGTTTCCTGATGAAAATCTAAAAGATGTTTCGTGTTACATTAGATAGGGTGTAAATAATTCAATTTATAGGGTGTGCAAAAAGTGACTGGGGACTGTGGAATAAAACATGCTTTGTAATACAACCTGTGACTTAGCAGATGTGCAGCTTGCATTAGAATTTTCCTACATGCTATGGGCTATTCCTACTGAAAATACTGGGGAATTTCACCCCAGTACAGAAAGCAAGAACAAAGCCTATGGACCACATGCACCCTGTAGCAGATTTCTAATATTTCAGTGGGACATAAGCTGTTTGATGGGCAAATTTTACACCACCCATGCTTATGATTTCACCAGGTTGTGACTGTTGATTGCCATGAGGTGTGACATTAGTCTGCTACTTGGGCTGCTAGCTTAGGCTCTGGGACAGCCAGGTTCAGTTCCTTGTTCCATCATGAGCTTCCTACGTGACCTCATTTAGTCATTCTGTGCCTCAGTTCCCTATCTTAAAAAGGGGGATCATAACAGTACCCTATATCACAGAGGTGCATGAGGCTAAGTAGACTGAAGCTTATGAGGTGCCCGCATACTACGGCAATTGAAGTCGCATAAGCACCACAGACATGCAGATACACAATGGCTAGGCTGCAAACACCCTTGCACACACCACCTTGCTCTGCATAGGCCAGCTCCTGAACTTGGAAACAGTGTAGCCCCATCCACACAGCAATAGGTGCAAGCTAATTAGCATCTAGCATTTGAGTAGCATGGCTGGCTTAATGGCCCTACTCAGCAGTGCTGCTTAGTCCACCTGCAGCTCTGCATGGATGCAGCTACACTGCCTCTGGGAGCAGCACAAAGTATTGAGCCCAAGCAAACAGACTAAGCATCGGATCATGGTGCGCCTGATGTCAATCAATAACAGAGTCATGACCTAGTGAAATCAATAACTCATGGTCTAAACACAGCCACTCTCCACATTCCAGGTCCAACTCCAGCCTCTCCTTAAGGAAGCAATTAAACTGCCCATGTAAGCAACCAGACAGATAAACTGTGATTCGTTCAAGGTACTGGATTAAATTGTTACAACAGATTACATGAGGAGTAAAAATTCATGTGCAGTTTCCCTCCTTTATGGCTAGGGACAGAAGTTATACATAAACTGTCTTAAGTCATCAGCAACTGGCTTAAACCTGTAACAGAACAGAAGCTCAGTGCACATAAACCAGTTTCAAAATGGCTGAAACTGGTTTCAGGTAAACCTGGTTGACTGTAGTATCAGACTTAACTGATTTGGGCCAGACTGGTTCAAATCCCAGACTCCTTCCTGATTCAAGTTAAATCACAGTCCCCCAGCATCCCAGCATGCTTTCCAGCCCTGGACTGGACTAGGCTGGGCTGTGCTGTCTGCTCCAGCAGAGAAAGTGTGTGTGTAGGGTGGGGGAGGTAGGGACTGTCCCCCACCAGGCAAACCCCAGGCAAACCCCAACTGAGGTCTGGGGCCAGAGAGGGGGGTTAAACTTCCCTTTCCCCCAGTACAGAGCTGCCCTGCCCTGCCCTGCTAAAAACTTACTGCTGGTTGCAACTGTGGTCTATAATCCCAGAGGCACCTGGAAGCAAGAAGAGGAAGTGATGAGCAACCATGCAGAGTCTTGCTGATGTGATTCTGGACTGCAAATCCCAGATACCTCAGGCACAGCAGGAAGAGGAAGTGAACGCACAGCTCATGTTGGCTATGTGCCAGAGAGCTGCTCTTTAGCAGCCCCTGGCTTCTGGTGTGTGGCCGCATTTTCTGAATCAAAAATGAATGTCTGCCCAGTTGTTTCTCGGTTTAATCTCTGCAGATTAGACTAACATGCAAAGACTGAACCAAATCAACCTCGGGCTTTTTGACCGTCTGTGCTTAGCCTATGAGGCTTTACTTTGAGACTCTTTCTCCTCTTTAATTTCTCTTTTACAAGCTCTTGCAGAATTAGTTGTATTGGACTGTTTGCCTCTCTGGAATTTCTTCTGGCTTCAGGCTTATGTGGCCTTTGGCACTGATTTTACTTGACCTTTGACCTTGAAAAAAAATGTTTCTAGTTATTCCCTAGCAGACCTTGAGCTGCTGTTTCAGACAAGCTTCTTCCCCATCAAGGAGACATACAGGTGTTTGTGTCAATCAGAGTCCCAAGAAATGCTTATCTCAGGTTCAATGCATCATGGCTTCAGATGTTGTTGAAAGGGTGACTATTTTATCTATTGCACTGATTGTTCAAGTCCCAGATTTTCCTCTGGAAGCTTTGGATGCTAATATACAACCTCACTGAATTTCTTTTGCCAACAAAGTTGGAAAGCATTTATCTTGCTTCTAACCATTATCTTGACTTTTTGCTGTACAGAGGCTCACAAGAGATACTATCCAGGGCTCAACAGGATTCTGTTCCAGTTCTTATTGTGGAAGCTTAAGGTGCTTATTACAAGACTTACCCAGGCCAAGTTGTCTTTCACAGAACCTACATATTTCCTACATTTCAACAACCACATATGACCAGGATGTGCTGTGTATGCAGAAAAATCCATTCCTGACATAGTTTCTGATTAAATACCTCAGATAAAGCCCTGGCTGGATAAAAACCAATGGCAAAACTCCCACTGTCAGTGGGGTCAGGTGTTCACCTCAGTACCCAAGCCCTCTAACCTCTGTTTCTTCCACATCTCGGCACTTCCACAGGTGCCTGGTTGATTTATTCAGCCATTTCTAACTAATTTGCATCCATACAGAGATGATTGAGCTAGAGTCCATGTTTTTCAGTCCACTGAACTATGAAATCCTTGCAGTACCTCTGACAAAGAGGGAAAAAGCACTGGACCTTATTCTTCAGTTGAATAAATCTAATTTCTTCAAGTGTGGTTAGGTTTCTTCCTCCTCTATGAAACCACCCACCTCACTCTTATAAAAATTGCATGGAACTGACCTTTAGTATCACTGCGAGACCTGTTGCTAAGCTCTCCCCCAGCTCTGTCTTGAATCTTAGCCTTTGCCACCCAGGCCAAGGTTTAACTTGGGAGAACTCAAAAGTTCTCAGGGAAAACACCTGAGTGGTTTATTGATGTATCTACCTATCCACAAAAATCCCAAAATATTAAAGAAGATGCATTTTAAAGCCCATGGAAATCAGAGGAACCCAGAACTAACACAATGAAGCAGGCTTACCTTCTGGAGCTTGGGTTGAGTCTCCAGCAGCGGCATGGGGGAGACCCCAGCGAGCTGCACCTTGACCACCACCTGAGGGAGCGTGAGTCATTGGGCCCTTGGGTCCCACAGGGGAAAGACATTTGGGGCAGGCAGGCCCAGAGAAGGGGCTGGGTGAGCAGCCCCTAGCCCAGTCAAGGCCCTAAGGAGAGGGGCCCATGGTGCTTTATCAACCCCCCCACCAAGGGACCCCTATTGGAAAGAGGACTATCCCTTGCCATGGGTAATGGACTATACTAAGGAATAGTTATTACAATTATTTATGATTGTGCTTTATATTTAAATGTTGTATGGTGACATTGTATTGTGTGATGCTGCTGAAACTGTTTATTTGTGATGGGTAAATAGTGCTATCATAGGACAGAGCAATTTCTGAAAAACACCCTGTTGGGGGTTTGGGGTTTTTTTTAATGTTAGATCCCCTTACTAGGTAGGGGCCCATTTGATGCCTATCATTCCACATTAAAGAAAGAGGAAACTGTTCCTCTGTAGGGGTAAAATCACATTTCTGCTGTTATATTTTGCATGACCCTTTAATTGAGTATGGGTTCCCCACTGTGGGGTGAGGAAGCTGTGGGTTCCTTGTGGATATATATTGTTTTTCCTGAGGGGTTGTGTGTTGGGAGTTATTCTCCCAGAGTGTTATTTAGGGTTTGACATTGGTTTTTGGTTAATGTCCTCTGTGTAAATATATGTAACTATATTATATGTTAATAAATACTGTAAATAGTTAAGAGCCTGTCTTGAGTCTAACTCTATAGAGGTAGGAGGGAACCAGGAGTCAGTGGTGGTGACCCCTCCCACAGCACCCTTACCTCTCACCACCCCTTTGTGAGTGGGAGCAGGGCATACCCTTCGGTGTACCTGGGCTACAGTAAGAAAAAACAGAGGACTGATGATACTGTAAAATGTTTCTGGAAGTGGCTGTGGATGGAAGCTGTCTAGTGTGTGCAGAGGAAGGGTCATTGAACTACGTGACCCTGACAATGTCCCTTATTAAGTTGTTGTAGAAGGCAGATTCCCTTGCTCTCTTCAAATCCAGGCTGGATGCTTAATCAAGAACAAGTTAATAGGCTCATTAACATGGATAAAAGGACAAAATACTATGTCCTGTGTTAAACCCGGGGAACAGACTAATATTATTTTCTGACTTTAAAATTAATGAGTCAATGCTGAATTATTGCCTTTGTCTCAGGTAAAGTAGGAGAGGGTGCAACCCAGTAGGAACTAAACAGCTCATTGAGCTTCATTACTAGGAATAACTTCACTGCTCAGGTCCTTTCCACTGTGCTTTGTGGCTCGGCATTGAACTTACGCTACTGGGCAAATGACTGGGATCATACATATATCTGTACGTACAATATATTATATATTATTAACAAAACAAATCAAAACGGGATACTATCCTGTCTTGGCTCTGAACGTGCACTAGCCTACTGACTTGGCTCTGAACACACTGCTTTTATGTTGCACTCTTCCTTCTGAATACTTTCTTAGCCTTTTGTAAGGGCTACAGCACTTCAACCATGCCTTTCTGTATGTTTTTCTCAGCTTTTGCTATGCTGGAGCATTAATCCTGAGGAGGTCTCTGGGTACTATTGAAATACATATAATGATAAGTAGAAAATATACTGTCTTTTACAAGCCTTGCAAATAAGCATGTAGAGAGAGAGTTTGCCCAATTGTCACCAAAATGCAGCCATTTCTGAAGTAAGATATTGCTTGCAAAACTGCAGAATTCATCAGCAATTTTAGGAACAGTTGTGAACAGCAGCACCAGTATCAGTATTAACTAACAAATTCAAGTAAACAGCATGCTCTCCTCACTGACTTCTAGTTAGGAAGCAGAGGCATGTTGTATGGAAAGGAGAATGGGATGTTATTTACTCTAATAGATATTTGAATACAGAATACAGCTTGCCAGAGCAAAACCAAGGTATGACCACATACTAAGTGGGTCTCAGTGCTCTGTCAGTCTTATATTACATCAACTGTGGATTCTCAATGTCAACAGTCTAAAGGTCCTTTTTCAGGGTTGCTTGTACTGACGCAAGCAAATTATACTTTGGTTTCAAGAGGTTTGGAGAGAAAGAGAGATTCTGTATTGGATGGTGTCGGTTTATTGAATTAGTATAAACCCGAGCTTGCACCAAAAGTCAAAATAAAGATTGGGTAACTTGGATTACAACTCATGGCTTGAACACTTGCCAAGGAAATCAGGATTTTTTTCTCCATAGTCACAGAGTTGAATAGAAACAGCCAACAGCTCTTCCTTCCACTTGAAAAGAGATTTGCCCACTGTAAGGAAAGTATGTATTTGATCCCCAGCAGCTTTATTTAACAGAATTAGCTCTTTGAAAACAAGATCATCTATTGTTAACAGACCTCCCCGCGCCCCTGTTAACCATTTTGATGTCAATAGGTCCCTTCCTTTCCCATGCATAGCTCATATTAACATAATATCTTGATTATTTGCAAAGGATAGTTATTTTTCCCTTCTAGTGGCTTTCATAATACTGCCTAAACCTTATTATTTGCCTTGGATGGCTGCCAATGTAAACACAGCCCTGCATCCCAAGCAGTTGGTAAGCATGATGCAAACTAGGCCTGTGCGAGTCGGCAGCGATCGATCCAGCCGCTTCGGATGGCTGTGATCTGATCTGGAGCTCCGGACTGGGTTTCCGCCTTGATCCGGCCGAAGCGGCTCCAAAGCTTTGGAGCCACCTCAGAGATCCGGCCATAGGGTATAATGGGGAATCAATGAAATATCTATAACTTTGTTGTTTCTTGTCTGATTTGGATGAAACTTGCAGGGATGGTAGCCTCTGCTGAGAGCATGAAACCTGTCAACTTTCAAGAGGAGGGAGAGGAGGATCCACATGGTCAACCAAAGACTGCGGCGCTGGTGTCGTCGGGAAGGCTTTGGCTTTCATGACCACAGCCCGCTCTTTGGCGAGAGAGGCAGCGAGCTGCTGGGAAGAGATGGCCTCCACCTCTCTCCCCTAGGGAGGAGGCTCTTCTCAGCCAGACTGGCTGACCTGCTCCACCGGGCTTTAAACTAAGCC
>NW_005841893.1:2345795-2355920 GCF_000455745.1 Alligator sinensis
TATGGCACTCCATGGCACCCTTGAAAGAATCTCAAGGCACCCCAAGGTACTATGGCACCCTGACTGAAAATCACTGCTTTACAGATGACTTGGGGGTCATCATTGACCACAAGATGAACATGAGCCTGCAATGCGATGCGGCGGCTAGTAAAGCGACCAAAACGCTGACTTGCATCCATAGATGCTTTTCAAGCAAATCCGGGGACGTCATTCTCCCCCTGTACTCGGCCTTAGTGAGGCCGCAGCTGGAGTACTGCGTCCAGTTTTGGGCTCCACAATTCAAAAAGGATGTGGAGAAGCTTGAGAGAGTCCAGAGAAGAGCCACGCGCATGATCAGAGGTCAGGGAAGCAGACCCTATGATGATAGGCTGAGAGCCCTGGGGCTCTTTAGCCTGGAAAAGCGCAGGCTCAGGGGTGATCTGATGGCCACCTATAAGTTTATCAGGGGTGACCACCAGTATCTGGGGGAACGTTTGTTCACCAGAGCGCCCCAAGGGATGACAACTAGGTCGAACGGTCATAAACTACTACAAGACCGTTTCAGGCTGGACATAAGGAAGAATTTCTTTACTGTCCGAGCCCCCAAGGTCTGGAACAGCCTGCCACCAGAGGTGGTTCAAGCGCCTTCATTGAACACCTTCAAGATGAAACTGGATGCTTATCTTGCTGGGATCCTATGACCCCAGCTGACTTCCTGCCCTTTGGGCAGGGGGCTGGGCTCAAAGATCTTCCGAGGTCTCTTCCAGCCCTAATGTCTATGAAATCTATGAAATCTATGAAATATAGGTGCAGGGGTTTGGGGGGAACTGTACCCCAAATTCTTGAAAGCCAAACTCATGTCACGGCTGTGTGGTCCACCACAGGGGGGTGAAAACTTCAGGGCTGGTAGCTCTTACTGAGGCCACAATGCCTGCCACGTTTCAAGGAGATAGGTGCCGGGGTTTGCGGGGAACTGCAGACTCTTGGCTTGAAGAAAAAAGGATGAAATCCATCCCCTTGTGGAACACCAACAGGTAGTTTATTAGTTAAGTCCCACTTGAGCCTTCCATTGAGGAGGGAAGGAGGGCTTCTTCTAAGGCATGAGTAATATACTTGCAGGCCTTCTACAAAGACCCTAAATAATCTGCTGCAGAGCTGCTAAATAGGATAGCTTCCCAGGAGTCATCCCAAAGTGCTAATCCTGAGGCCTATCTGTTGATGTAATGTTTCTTGAGGGGAATTTTACAGGCTTTTTACATGGAAGCCAAACTGGTCAGCGCAGGTATCTCTGAAGGCAAAATGGAGCTGTTTATAAACTGGACATGAGCAAAGGATAAGGAGTCTGGCTCCATATGTGGACATAAGTAAAGTGACTGAAATCGTATTAGCCTCATTCCTGTGTATCTGCACACTAAAGGAGAGAACGGGAAACAGATGAGAGAAGTATAATTGCTTACTATGTATGAACTGTCATTGTAATACCACTTAAATTAGAGTGTAATTCTGTGGCTTTTATAACTTTTTATATCTTTTTATATCTGTAATATGCATTAATTTATATAGTGTTTGACCCTGTTCCCATAAAATTTAACAGGAGCCTTCAACTAACTTGAATAGGAGTACAATTAAGCCCGTAACCTAGTTAACCACATGACTAAGTGTAATTACAACATAAAAGCAAGTAGATAAGATCCCTGGATTAAACATACCCATGCTTAATAATTAAACCAAGAATTGGGGCACTTAGTTTCCAAAACAGAATAATTACCATGCCATTAACCTAACTGCAATAATCCATGATATAAGTACAGGTGCTGTATTTGTATGTGGAGATTTATTAAGCGTATCCCTCTGCTATTTATTTTAGTCAATTCATTTAGTATTTTATATTTAGAGTTATGTGTGTGTGGGAACCACTGATCTAGCCTGAATATAAATACCACACAAGCCTAGTTCTGGGTACTAGGGTCCACATTTAAAACCCCAAATACAGCAGTTACAAAATATAAACAGTTCAGAACAGCAGCACTTCCCCTTCCCTCTGCTTTATCACACCTTAGCTAATTATCAGCCATGCCACCAGCACTGCTTTAAACTCCTCTCTGCACTTAATGCTTACTAATGATTATAATGTTTATAAAAGCCAGCGGGGGTGCTAAATCTATAGAACAAAAAAAATGCACCAGTCTCTGCTTATGTCAGCACTTTCAATTGTCTATGGGAGCACAAGAGTGACTGACTGCACTAGAACAAAAAAATGTGGCCCTTCCAGTTCAGGACCCTGTCCCATCCTAAGGGAGGCTTATAGTTCTTCTTGGTGGGCAACAGCCCACAATTCCCTGAAAGTAACAAATAGCATGTTAGAGACCCTGCTTCTTACAATACCCTATCTATCCCTAACTCTTTAAAGGGAAGCCAAGCCCTCCTTCATTCCCCTTCTGAGGCCATGTCTAGCCAATTTGGTACAACTCCTACAGAAGTAAACATTTCTTCACAACCCTTTGCAAGAAATCCATATCTAACCCAGTGGATCTCAGCCAGGGTGCCATGAGGTCTTTATATATTATATTGTATTGTGTTGTATTGTATTTGAATCTCATGTTTCATGAGGGCATTGGCAATTCATGGTCAGGCTAGATCTGTAGTTCTCAAGTTCGTCACTTGGGCTAGGTATAGATGTCTGGGGAGGTTGGAGCGCTTTAAAAATGACCACCCAATCAAACTTAGTTTGCCCAGGTATGAAACTTACACTTAGATTCTATCTAGTTAGGTTGATCTAATTGTGAATGGTACAGAAGTTCAAGATGGTTAGATAGGTCTAAAAATGTCCAACCTGAACTAATTTAACCCTAGCTTAGCGGTAGTCTAACATAGTGAGAAGCCCCAGCTTCAGGGCTGCACTTTTCCTAGCCCCTTCCCCCAGCACCAGGCTATTTTAGTGCCCCTACCCTTTGCATCACCCCTAGACAGACAATCACCACCCCCCCAGCCCCCAAGGACCAGCCCACCCCCCTGAGGCTGCCAAACTCCCATATTGCAAATTGCCCCTGGTGTTGGTTTTACTGGCATTTGCTGGTATGAGGAACTGGGGAAGTGTGTTTGGGAAGGGGTGGGTAGGATTGAGATCAGGTTGTTTTGCTGGAGGCAGAGGTTGTTGAGGGCTAAAAATTTGGGAGGGAGGGGCCGGGGGGCTAAAATAGCCCCTGGTCCCAGGGGAGAAGGACCCCCCCCCATATTCCCCCAAACCCATCCATGGAGCCACCAGCCCTCCAAGTCTACTTGTCCCTTCCCCCACCCCAATATACTTTAATCAGGCTCCTGGGACTGGTGAATGCTGGTATACCTAGCCCCAGGAGTGGTTTGCGAGATTGGGGGCAGTCTGGCAGCGGCAGAGAGCGAGGGCTAGAGGGGTCTGTGGCGGGTTTGGCAGATCAGAGAGAATTACAGAATTAGCCATGTTAATTTTCTGTCTAATGTATCAATGTTAACACAGACAAGCCTATATACATTATTCGTGTGTTGGATGTTTCAAGAGTTTCACAAAAAATACTGGAGCCTAAAGATTAAGGTCTGCAGGGAGTGAGAGAGCAAGATTTTCTTTTATGTTGGTTATGATAAAACTTCCAGTGCTTTGCAACCTGGCCAATTATATGTCATGACCCTACCAGCGTGGCAAAACTGGGAAAAACTGAGCTAGATGAACACACTGCTCCCTTCTGGCCTTAAAATCTATGACTAGAGTATTTATCCATGTCCCAGACCCCTTATATACAGAACAAAATTCCATGACTCAAGATTTTTTGCCCTACTCATGTATTCCACAGGTTTACTGCAAATTATATAAAGCAGTTCCCTCATAAGGTTAAGTCGTGGTGACAGCTGACTTGGATATGCCACCCTTAACTCGGGTGGGAAGGGGGAACAGGATAGTTTTAAACCATGGTAATTCCAGTTTGGCTATTTATGTGACTACAAAGGATTTGGGGTTTATGGGTCTTTTTCAGAACTCTGTTCAATTGCCAAAAATAGCTGGAATTTGAATATCAGTTTGCCCAAAAAGAGAAAACACCTGAGCCAAAAAGGCAAGCAAAAGTGGAAGTGTGGGTTTCAACAGAAAGCACATATTCAGATGCTAAGGAATGAATGCAATAAAGGCCTCAAACAAGGCTGTCCAACTTTTCAGTGGCTGTGGGCCACATGTCATAGGGGTGGATCTCCACTGGCCACAGCTCCCCTAGGCTGCACAATGCATAGGTTCCCCTGCTCTGCAGCCCCTACCACCAGCTGCCATGCTTCTCCCCCATGTTCCTCCTGCCATTCTCCCCCATCACATGGGCTTCCCCATGCCCCACCACCACCTCATTGTCTCCCCTGAGTCACATTCACCACTGCTGCATGGGCTCCCCGGCCCTGCAACATGGTCCTGCTTGCACCTCCACTGCCAGATGGCCACCCTGATTCTAACCCTCTGCATGCCACCTGGAGCTTCTGCTACTGCACAGGCTCCCCTGCTTCATGGAGCCAGCTGGATCCCAGAGCCCCAGGTTCCCTGGACATGCCACACTGACCCCATGGGCAGGGACAGGAAGCACAAGCCAGAGAAGGGAGGGAAAACAGCAGGCATAGCAGCAGCACCCAGGAAGGAGTCTGGGGTCCTCAGTTTAATCCCTCACAGGCTGCCAGTGGGATAGCCCTGACCTAAAATAAAATGAGACTGAGTTATAAGGCTGAGATGCACCTCAGTATGCTTGAACAAGGGGGGCTTATGTCAGATCCCTCACTTGCTACCACAAAAATCGTTAAAAAACAAACAGATAATTTAATTATAATTTTAAAACAACAGATTAAAATTACATTCAATGATGTTGTGGGACTGCATATAAAACAATTAATGTTTTTTCCATTATGTGACCATGAATTAAAAATTCTTCATTACATAAGTGAATTAATACACTTCAGCACTTGTGGTTATCTTCCTGGAATCTACATACAGGACCTGAAAAGTTTTATGTATAATGTTATTCTAGCTGAAGGAATTATCACATCCCTCCTCAAAATGAAGCTCATTTCCGCTGCAGGAAAGTTCAGGGAAGATTCATAGAGCCATACATTGTAAGGCCAGAAGGGGCCTTGGAAGATCATCGGGTCCAGCCCCCCGCACCAAGCAGGAAAAGAAGATCTAAGATATATCAACCATAAATTGTACTAATTGCATGATTCACTGCTTCAGTATTGCCAAAACTGATGCAATATTATGTTAATAGACAATCAAGGGATATATTTGGATATGTACTGCCACCCAATGAAATGATGTAAAACTACAACTCCACATACAAATCTGCTGAAGTCTATTGGTAAAGCAATGTCACACAGTTGTATCTGAGGCACTGTGGTGTTACTGATATGATTACTGATTTCTTTAAACTTTTTCAAAACTATTTGGAAAATTTATATCTAGGAAAGCTTTCCCTGTTATACAGTAAAGGTTCTCTTTCAGGAAAATAAAAAAGTATGTTCTGCTTCTAACTCATTTACCTGCTGTGAGCTTATAGAAATTTGCCTAGCTTAAAGGCTTATCTTTCAAACCATTCTCTTGTGCCCTTCTTGGTGGAAAGTGAATGCACAGGTACTCATAGTATGACATGTCCCTTGCTTTCTTATATGCTTTGAGCTGTGATAAAGTTAGCAATATTGCAACATCCCCACGGGCATCTGAGTTAGCAGATGCTGAAATTAATGGAGTAGATCACACTTCAGAGCTATTACTTCAGTCTCTCTGAAAATTCAGGTACGCATCACAACTTCAGTTGCAAATCAGACATACCTGTAAGGCTTTCTCCAGAACTATGATGGCTAGAAACTTAGAGCTAAATTCTATTCCACTTGGCATATCTAAATGGCATGGGTATAGCCCCAAACTGCAGTTTGCAGGCAACTATGAACAGTTCACAAGTCAGAATTGTTCATGCTAGTCTATTGAACATGAGGAGTAGGAAGAGAAAGAAGTGACTTGTAGCTCAATAGTCTTATAGTTCAGACACTTGTCCAAGGAGCAGGAGGTGTAAATTTTTGGTCTGCCTCACCTAAAGGGGGTTTTCATTTCATGCTTCCCAATGAAATACTCTAGTCTCCAGCCTGCAAGCCAGGCATTGCCCACACCCTTCTTCAGCTCTCCCCTTGAAGCTGACCCACTGTCCAGACAAAACAGGGAGATATGTAGGGTTAGGAGGAAGAATGCAGGCCAAAGGGTGTGTGCCTCTGTGAGATGGTAGCTGCCCTAAAAGAGAAGGGGCTTTGGTCCAAGCATAGGCCCTGGTTCTCAATCAGACAGGATATTTTTTTCTATGCTGATTGTCCAATAATACTGAATGCAAGGTACAGAAGGTGAGGAGTTTCAACAGGAGGGTTAAAGAAAGCTCGGTCAATGTGTGACCCATGGTGTGGTGGTTAGAGACTACCTATGGTTGCATTGAGGGGGAGGGGTAGACCCTCGGTTTCCTGATCTCTGGACAAGTGGCCTGAATTGTGGGAGGCCTGCCCCTCCTCCATTTTACTTCCAGCATGTATGTGCACAGGGCAATTCTATTTCACCACAGTGGGAAATAAAATCTATAACTAAAGGTAAGTGCCCCAGTAACTGTTTTTACATGACTGCCAGCATGTCACTTAGACATGTAAAATGAAAGTTTTAGCCCTTACTTTTTAAAACAAATGAAAGCTGAGGTTCTGCAGAATAATTGTTATGTCTGTCCCTACAACTTTCTCTGCTGGCTAGCCTGTTATTTCTACCCTAGATGGTGTACCACTCATTTGGGAAACAATGCTTATGGGGCAGATAATATGGATATTTATTCCCTAACAAGTAAAGACTCTTCATGGAATAGTGTAAAAATGGAAAGCCAGTACCCTAATCACGTGATCTGTGGCCCAAAATGTTGTTAAATGTAATTATTCATGAAAGATCCATTGAAGTGTATTTTTATAACATTAAGAAGAGGGGACAGCATCTGTTTTTAGATTGATTATGTAAAGTCTAGGGATTGAAGGAGAAGAAAACTAATTTTTTACACAAGAGTACTATTGAAATAGTTCACATTTTGGTGAATATGCCCAACGCCCAGTTGATGGAATGGGCAAAGCCTCAGATTCCTGTTTGATTCCTTGTTGCCTTGTGTAATCAGAGAACATCAGCTTCCAGAAATGTTCTCCTTTGCCTCCAGCTTGCTTGGAAACTTAATTCCTTCTTCTCAGACAAGGACATGCCCAGTAAGTTATGCATTTGGCGCCTTCAGGCTGGGTTACTGTAATTTCTTGGATCAGAAGGGGTAGGGGAACAGGATGCTCAGGCTTCTATGGGTAAATAATTCTGCTGGCCACTTTCTCCATGACCTAGGCTGCCTGGTCAGCTTCTGAGTTTGTGGAACTCTGACCCTAGTTCTTAAAGGAGGTAATGGATCAAGTTCCACCTAAATCAAAGACTTTATTTTGGTCTCTGAACTCCGGTGAAGCTCCACTCCTCTGGGACATATCACAAAAGCTAAGGTAGAGGATGTGAGAGCTGAGGACAACACTTTTGCTCAAGGGATCCCGCTATGGAACAGTCTTGCAGTGATCAAATCAATCCAGTATGACTGTCTTCAGGAAACATTGCAAAACCTTCCTCTTTGTGAAAGCTGTCCCACCATAACATACATTCCTTCTATTTGCAGTCCTCCACCAAAATCTACTGGATCTCTCCCAAACCCTAGCATCTATCCCTAGAAGAATTTTAACCCCCAAAAGGGAGAAGTGGAGAAAGTACCAGGAGGGAATTTGTGACTACTGTTGATTTTTATCTGGATGGTGTTCAGGTCCGCAGTGATGAGTAGCAAAATAAAGCCCTAAGAAGATAAGGTAAAGTCTGCTGATGGACTGGCACTTGGTCCATCTTCTCCCACTCTCAGAAATACTAGGACCAGTCCTTTTACCATGTTGATGGCAAGATATTTCTGTAATTTTGCCTATTGGACAAACCTGGATCTGTTGTGCTAGAACCACTATAGCAGTGATTTTCAGTCAGGGTGCTGGGGCACCCAGAGGTGCCTTGAGATCCTTTCAAGGATGTTGTGGGATGCCACACTTTTAGCACTGTTAGGTGCACACACACGATTCATAAAACAAGCCCAGAGATTTCAAGTCAGAATCATCATAGTGTTAAAAATGTTCTGACTTGTAATTTTTCTTGCTCTATAATTTTTCTTTAAAAGGAAAAGTTTTGGAGTTTTCACTCCAAAAGGAGTGAAAACTAAGAGTTAGTATTTTCCCAGCAGTGCCCTGAATTTATCAAGGGATGTCTATAGTCTATCAAGGGGTGCCTCAAGCCTTAAGGGAATCACTGCTCTAGTGCAAGGAAACCAGGATTTTGCTCTCCCTTCCCATCCTGGTACCTTTGCTTTCTTTCCTATTTTGTGAACCTTCTGTTCTCCTTTCTTTTAAGAGACCACCAACTTTAATATCATACTGCGGTTAAGATATTAAGACTATTTTTCTAATGCTGTTGCAAAATACATAAAAATGCTGGTAACTGAAAGAGATTTTGAGAAAGATGTATTTACTGCATTTTTCTCAATTTATGCATTCAGTAGCCTGTGAAGCTATAGTCAGTGTCACAGTTTGCCCTGTATAGTTAGTAAGACCTTGATCCCGCTAATGCTATAAAAGTACATGCAAGTTGTCTCACTGAAGCTGGAGTTAATAGTGTGCTTGCAGACTTAGGGCTTTGGTTAGTCAGTTTGTCCTGGATTATTTATATGTCTGGTGGAGCAGCACCAGGCCCTGTTCATATGGGGAGGCCCTGTCTGCCTCTTCCTTTTTAGAAAGATGTATTCCCCTTTCCACTGCTCTCTCCCCTCCACAGGCCAAAGAAGGAAAGACCCTGCTGTTTCCAGCTCTCCCTCTCATCAGGGGAAATGGCAGACACTTCTGAATCCTACCTCACAGCCAGACTCCACAGGAAACAGACTGGCTCTGTCAGTGCCTATTGATGCTTTCCACTATATAGCTCCATATTTAGTATGCGCAAGGTGCATACACACGCACACACACACGCGCACCCGCACACATTTGTCTGCATCTGAATCTTCATGTAGACTATTTTTAGACCCCTCCATTTCCCTTCTATCCATGCTCTTCCCCCTGCCCTATGCCATCACACAAAAATATGCATTGTGTCAATCTGCCAATTCTGCTGGTTGTATGTTATGTCACACTCCAACTCCTTTTTTAATCTGCTTTACCCACTGGTAGAGTAGACATTCCTTACTTGCAGGTACGCCCAGCCTGTGGAAAGACTCATCTGAGATGGAAGTATGCAACAGGCAGTATAGACAGGCACAGCTGAGGGAGATTTACATTCATTTCATACTGGGCTGCAGATGAGAGCGCATCATGGCAGTGTTGCTCAACCTTTTCCGGCACTCTCTGGGTAACCTGTTCCAGTTTTTACCACCCTTCCAGGGAGAAAGTTTCAGTGTTGCCAACTCTCATGATTTTTGGCATTGTTCTTAAAGTCTGTGCTTCAGGAATGTGCAAAACTTAGCTCTTTCATTTATCTAGATGGATAGATAGAAGAAAGAGCTGGCTATCTATCGATCTAAGTTTTCCACATTCCCAAAGCGCAGACTTTAAGAGCAATGCCAAAAATCATGAGAGTTGGCAATACTGAAGTTTTTCCTCATCTCTAAACTACACTTTCCTTGCTGCAAACTTCAGAGCGTGCTCCTTGTTCTGTCATCTGCCACCACTGGGGACAGCCCGGCTCCATCCTCTTTGCAGCGCCCTTCAGGTAGTTCTCTCGTCTCTCCTCTGGCGGTCATCACATACCAACTTCTGCCATCTGCTCTTCTGGCGTGCAGGGAATTGAAGGCTGCAATGGAGCCTCCCCCCAGCCTTCAGTCCCTCCTCCAGCCTCAATCAACCCAGCTCAGAGCAAAGGAGAAAGGATCCCCGTCCTTGTGGAGGCATCCCTGGTGCCAGGCTAGAGCCAGCCCATTTCTGCCGTCCGCACCGCGGGCAGGGGCAGGCCGAGCTCCGCGGGCGGGCGACGACATGTCGCGCGCCTGGGGCGCGGGCTCGTGCGGGCAGCTGGGGCTGGGGCCGGCGGCGGTG
>NW_005841893.1:2355952-2358588 GCF_000455745.1 Alligator sinensis
AGCTGGGCAGGCGGCCGCCCCCGGCCCGCAGCTACGCGCCAGGTGAGCGGGCACGGCGGGAGGGGCCTCGCGGGCTCCTGTAGCATCTGCCGCCCTTGGGTGCGGGTGCACGGCGCCCAGCACCCCGCCGGGCTCTTCCCCCCGGCCTGGGAGCAGCAGCTCTGTGCGGAGCTAGCCCCAGACATCCCTCGTGACGATGATTTCATTCTCTTCTAAAGTAGGTGACATCTTTTATTAACCAAACCAACTAAATGGTTGGGAAAAAGTCCTCTGCCAGCTTTTGGGCTTCTCCAGGCATTGGGAGATTGCTTTTATTTTTGTTTGTTTGGGTTGTGTTTGTGCAAAGAGCTTGCAAAGAACTTTCCCCCAACTATTTAGTTGGTCTAACAAACGAGGTCACATGTACCCAAGGAACCCGGCCTGTCTGTGTCCTGAGACCAGCGGTTCCCAAGCTCTGGCAGATTGCGCACCACCAACTTAAAATGATACCACCTGAAGTATCACCAGCAAATTGTTCAGTTCAGCCTTAAATATCACCAGCAAATTTTTGTCATATAGTCATTATAATCAATCTCTTAACATGTACCACTGACAGGTTGTCTTCATGCCACTGGTGGTACGTGTACCTCAGATTGAGAACCGCTGCCTTAGATCAACAGGGCTACAACCAACAGCCTCTTCTAAAGTGGAGAGTTGGCTCTCTTCTGTTCTCTACTAAAATGACACATAAAAAGTCTGGTCAACTGAAACTGTTCACCTCGTTTGAGTTAGGACAAAAACAAACCCATGGGGGGCAGGAGGACATATCATTTCAATATATGCCAGATGTTCCAGGAACTGGATATACAGGAGATGGGAATCTTCCTAGAAGCTGTGGTCCCCACTAGTGCTGCTGATGTGCCAGTGGGGTGGCGCTGCCCAGGGTGGGAAGAGCTGGGATTGTTTTGCCAGGCTCTGGGTATCCACGCGTAGCTGTACAGGCAAAGGAAGTGCCAGGCACATAGAACAGCACAGGCTTTCCCAGACCCAGTGCCCGGGGGGGGTCACAGGTGGCCCTTTTTTTTTTTTTTCTTAAATAAAACTCCTTTGTGCTAGGGCTCAGCGCCAGGCTTACCCACCAGCCAGCTATCAGACTGATTTTATTATTTGCGGGGGGATGTGTCACCACTCTGGGGATCTGTAAAAAGCACAGGGGCAGTCACTAAAAGCAGACATACGGACCCACATTCAGCAGCTGCAAATGAGGAGGGCTCAGTTTGAGATTTTTTTTTTCTGTTCTGTGTTTTTTTCCCCACTGTTTTGGTTTGTTTCCTCCCTCTTTTTGCATCTGCCCAGGAAGGGAAGGGACAGAGGAATCTACTGCTGCTGGTGCTGTACTGATGAGTTTCGATTACTGCCTGGGCTGCAGGTTTCAGCTTCCCAGGCTCCAGGGTTTTCAGCAGCTGGCTTCTTTCCACAGCCCTGCTACTTTCAGTTTCATTTTCTTTTTCTGTTGCCAGTCTCAGTCATCTGCTGAGACTCAAAACTCTGCGCCCGCTGTTGTCTTCCTTGCCTGTGTCTGTTGATCGCTCCTCTTCTCCCCAGCACAGGCACAGAGGTGTTGTCCAACCTGGGAAAGGACGGATCCACCCCTAACCGTAGTCTCACGAGAACTCTGAATGGGGCTCTGTATTTAATCTGCCTCATCGTATTATCTCATCCTTTTTCTTCCCTGAATGTATTCCAACACGCACTCTGTGTGTGTGTGTGTGTGTACACACACTAGCCAATTGCCCGTCAAGAATGACAGGCGGGGAGGGGCCTGAGATGCAGTGCCACCACCTAACGCCCCACGCTGCCGCTGTTCTGCTGCTGTTCTGCAGTGCTGGCCCCTGCTCCCCCACCCCCTTGTAGGCAGCGGGGTGGGGGAGCCTTGCCTTAGCTCCCCCACCCTTTGTCTGGTCCTCGGCTCAGCTTTGGAATCATGGCGGCACTCTCCCACACTTGAAGCACTCCAGCTGTTTCTGTCAGTCAATCAGAGCGTGAATAAAGCATTACGGACAGACAGACATAGGCTTTTATAATAGTAGAATAATACACACACACACACACACGCACATACTGTATATACTATGCTATATATGCAGACAAGGTTCTTTGGGTGAATCTGATATCTTTTACTAGACCAACTTAAAAGTTGGGGAAAAAAATTTAGCAAGCTTTCAGGTTTAAAAACCCTTCATCAGGCTGAGGAAGTCTCTGTGGTTGGTGTGTGCTCTTCCTGGGTGGAATGAATAGTAAAGAAGCCAGCAAAGCAACCAGAGACTAGGCTGGTATTCATGCAAGATAGGCAGTCAGTGAAGATGTCGGTGAAGATGTAAATTGAAAGAACCTTGTCTGTCTATGTCCTTAGACCGACATGGCGATAACCTATACCCCTATACTATATATACTTTCTCTCTTTCTCTGTGTATACACACACACACACACACACACACACACAGAGTCTTTGTTAAAAAGCACAGACACAACAGTAAGCATTAAGCAAAGGAAGCTCATATATCAATCGATAGATATTTCTGTCTATCTCTGCTTTCTTTGATTTGTTTTCTTTGCTTTCATATGTATTTATATTTACATAGATATATGAGCTTTAA
>NW_005841893.1:2358599-2359263 GCF_000455745.1 Alligator sinensis
TCTTTCCCTGTATTATATCTGTATGTGTGTGTATGTGTATATATGTATATATATATATGAGCTTTCTTTGCTTAATGCTTGCTGTTGTATGCATGCACTTTTCTGAGTAAGGGCATATATGTTTATGCTCCACATGGTTTTTTATAGGATGATTTTGACATTGTTTATCTAATTACTCCTGCAGTTTGCTTAAAACAGGTATTTTTTTAAATGACATCTAAAGGATATGTGAAGGATATTGCAAATGTCACCAGCTTGAAATAATATAAGATGACAAGAGTGTTTAACACTGTCATGCATATTAGGCCTGTGCAAAGTGGCTAGTATTTGCTTTGGTTTTGGATTCACCCGATTTGGGGGACAGTGATTTGATTCGATGATTCGAATCACTGTCCCAAATTGATTCAGCCGAGTCTGATTTGGAGATTTAGCTGCCACCGAATAGGCCGAATCTCCAAATCAAACAGGCCCCATCCCCTGCCTGCTGTCCTAGCCTCGTCAATGGATGCCCCACCCGGCCCCAGCATGCCTGTACTTTAAAAAAAAAAAAAGCCCTGCACTCACCGGCTCCTGCCAGGCCCTGGGGGGGGGGCGGTGGGGGAACGATCCCTGCTGCCCCCCCACTGTGCCGCGCTGCATGGGGGGGTCTGCCATGAGCCCCCAG
>NW_005841893.1:2359291-2363737 GCF_000455745.1 Alligator sinensis
TGGGAGAGCAAGCAGGAGATGGAGCCTGGCGGGGGGTCCCCCTGTGGTCCCTTCCTTTCTCCTCCAGCCCCCATTCCTCCCACCACTTACCAGCACAGAGTACAGGTCTAGCTCCCTGCGGCGGCGAGCAGGGACTGTCCGAATCTCCAAATCTCTCTGAATTTTTCTGAATCAATTTTTCTGAATTGATTCAGAGGCTTTAAATTGATTTGGCTGCCAAATCTGGCCAAATCTCCTCTGAATTGAATCAGCAACTGAAGCTTTGCACAGCCCTAATGCATATACATATATGTGGGTGCGCGCGCACACACACACACACACACACACACACACAGGCACACCCTGGTACCGTCTTATTGCTGGAATGTTGTCAAGTTTCATATAGTGCAGACAAGATGACTCATACTTTCAGTAGAGAGTGATATGCTGTTGACCAAAGGCTGTGTCCCTAAAGATTAAAGCAGAGGGAATTGGTAGTTATTTGGCCCCATAGACTTTGCTATATGATTATGCATAAAAAACATCCAAACCACAGGGTGTCAGAATCATTCTAGTGAAACCACGTGAAGTCTAAATGTATATGCCCTTCGTTAGAAAAGTGGACACACAACAGCAAACATTAAGCAAAGCAAGTTCATCAAAAAACATCAGTTTGGATTTTTGGTATAAAGTATACACATATATTCTCTGCTAAAACATATTAGTGATATTGAGGAAGATATGTGCATGAGGAGTTACAGTTTTAATAAAAAAATCTCCTGAAAATTTTTATGCGGCTGAGATAGTAGCCATATTTGGCACTGTAATGAGAAAAAAGGCTGCCGATAATCTCTTTTGTACAGATTGCCTCCCGTCTTGCACACTTCTGTTGAAGTGTAACTGGATTATACACTGTAAATCCCTGCATGGATCCCTCCTTTTTGAGGACTGTTGCATTGATAATACCAAACTATTCATCTTTACACACATGCTCTCAATTTCTCTGATTTACAGGAGGGTTAAAAACATGCCACAGGGATCCATAATAACCTTTTTATATGGTTTTGAAATGCCTATTATAAATTCTTCAGTTTGTGTAAACTGAAAGTTTTGTGGTTTACTGTGGGCTATAAATAGCTCTCTGCCCTTGTTCATACGTCCACTGTTTCCATGATACCATAGGAAGTGAGGTTTCTTCAAAGAACTGAAGATGATTATGAGTTGAAATTCCTTCAACACAAACCCAGGAAGCATCCAGTGGAGCATCAGTGAGTTGGCATTGGCCTGAGTGGTCAAGTTTGTAGGTAAAGTGTCAGTTTGTAATTAAGGTTTCATATTGAGATGACTTGGTGCAGGGGGAACCAGATCGACATGTAGTCACCCCAGTATCAGAGCAGTATAAAACTAAACTTCAGATCAGCTCTTCAAATCTGCTGGGACTTGGGGCAGATCAGTCTTACCTTAAGACCCCAGACCTCCAAGTTTTTTTGTTCAGGTAATCCAGGGTACCTGGCCTTCTCTCTATGTGTATCTTAGTTTGTAAGTAGAACTGAGAATTGAGTGATTAGACCTGGTTTTGTCAGGACCTGAAATGTTTCATAGCAACATATCCAGTTCCATGAACCTTTGATGAACTGTATGCAGAATTCCTACAGAATCATGGCTTCCAGGAAAATTTCCAGCTCTGTATATTAGCTTTTCTGCTAGCTCATCTGGTGGATTGCTGGGGAACCAGATCTTGGATGCCATGGTTTGGAGTATTATGAACCTATGATGAACTGTCTCTGGTATCAAAGACGAAAAGTTAGCTTTTTAAATAAAAACATTATACAATTTCTAATGAACAAATACAGAAAAAGAACAGAAAACTTGGGAAAGGTGAATTAAGATTTTAGTCTGATATCACTAAATATTTCTGTAGTATCAAAGTCTTGTAAAGTTCTTACAACATTGCCACAATATTTTTCTTCTAGGTGCATTATGTTATCTCTCAGAAACCTGAGGACCTTTTTTTTTGCCACATATTAACCCATACAGGCATGGTCCTGTATTAACTGTGGTCTTTCCAGATGTGAAAAAGAACTCCATGTAGAAGCCCATCAGTATCTTCTTATCATGTTAGGAATCTCCACTGCATTATGAATTGAGCATTGGCACATAACTAATCTTTTGCTGTAAGAAGGTATGTTTTTTTAACATGACTTTTCTTTTTGTAACTTGTATTTTTGGCTCCACTGAAAGAACAAGTCCAAGCATTGGAAGCACAGATTATTACTCGTGTGAGCTGTGGGAAAGAACACTCACTAGCTGTTAGCAATGAAGGAAAGGTTTTTTCCTGGGGAGCTGGGTCTGAAGGACAGCTGGGCACTGGAGAATTTAAGGAACAAAGTTTTATCCCAAAGTAAGTAACCATTTGAGCATAACACTTATGACCCACATCATGGTCCTTTCTTTTGTGGTCATTGCTCAAACCACTCTAAAATCTGACAGAGGATAACATTGGTCAGAGTTAAACAGGCAAAACTGAGAGGTTAGGATGAAATTCTGGAGGTAAGTTTGCAGATTATTGTCATTGATAGTTGTCTTTAAAAAAGGTGTGCATGAAATGAGGCACTCCACACAAGTTTCCACACTTGAGAAGTTTGTGTGCACCTCTTTCACCGGCACTAGCAACACATTTTGGATCTTAGGGGAAAGAAATTGTATGCAAAGAGAAAATTATCATAAACTACCAATTAGAGCAACATGATAGAATCTATTGCTTGTAGCTTTGTTGGAAGAGATTTTTCTGCTGAATACAATTCATTTAATGTAAGATGCCTAGAGGAAACAGTTGCTTGAGGATTTCACATATTACACTTTTTAAAAATGCACTTACAGAACTTACTTGTAAGTCATTGTCGCGGGACACCTCGCTGCCCCGTGGAAACTGCCAGGGAGAGAGAACCCTAGCAGGACATAACGAGCACAGCTGTGGGTTGCCCTGGCAACTAATGAGAGTCAGCTGGCCGGAAGGGGTGGGGCTTGGCCCTCATAAAGCCCAGGGCTGAGGCTAGGCTAGCAGTTCCTTGCCAGTGGCCAGGGAGGCAGGAGCTAGGATGTGAGCATTGCAGGAACTGCTCTAACTGAGTGAAGGAGGGTGGCTTGAAGAGGTTTGATCACCATGGTTTAGCCAGGTGGCATATAGTTATGTTGTAGCCTAGGGGCTTGTGGTTTTGTTGTTGTTGTTGTTGTTGTTGTTGTTGTTGTTTATTACACCGGTGGTTTGGGTGAGGCTATTAGGGGTTGGAGGAGGCCTTGTAGGGACCCACAGGGGTGTGGCACCCTAGTGCCAGTGAGGGTGCAGTATTCTCAGGGGGATCCCACAGTGGTGTGGGGACCCTGGTGCCAGTGAGGGCGCAGTATTATTAGGAAGCCCAGTGTAGGCACAGCAAGCTCCAGAGAAAGGGAACTACTGAGCAGCCCAGTGTGGGCGCAGTGAGCCTCTGAAGAAGGGCTTAGAGCTGCAGTAAACCCTGGAGAAGGGTGAAGTGGTGCGGTGAACCCTGGTGAGAGGGGGTAGTGGTGTGGTGAGCCCTGGGAGAAGGGGGTAGCAGCGCAGTGGGCCTGAGAGTCAAGGGGCGTAGCTGAGAAGTCCCCAGAGTGGGTGTGGAAGGCCCCAGGAAGGGAGCAACCTTGAGAAGCCTAAGCATGGGCGCAGAGAGCCCCAGACAGGGGGCGGTATTTTAGAAGCCTGAGTGTGGGCGTGGGGAGAGCCCTGGAAAGGGGGCACTATCGAGAAGCCCCAGTGCGGGCGTAGCATGCCCTAGAGGGGGGTGACATTACAGGGAGGCCCCGAGTGGGCTCGGAGAGCCCAGGAAGGGTCAGCACAACAGAGAAGGCCTGAGAGACGGGCAGGAATATGGACAGAGAGACACACCAACATCTATCCCATCTGCAAGGCTTGGGGCGTGGTATTAGAAGTTGGTTGGAGCCATGCGTAGCCCAAAAGGCTAGGGTGCCTGGGAAGCACCCATCATACAGGGAGACCCCCGGTGGGTCCAGGAAAACACGGGGACAGAGGTCCCAGCTAACTGTGCCCAAGAAGACATGAGGCAGCCTCCCAACTTTATCTAACAGCCAAGACGTGGCGGGCGAGAATCTGAGGGTGCCCTTGGGCCGACTTGGCACGGAGAGGGGGGCCTCAAGGAGATCATGGCCCTCCTGTAGGACCCTGCCGTGACAGTCATTTTATCAACTTGTGAGTGAGTATAGGACAATGCTGGGCCTCATACAAGTGGATATCATATGGGTAAGTGTCTTAGAAATGTAGGAGTGCAGAACTGGAAGGGACCTTATGAGCCATTGAGTTTGGGTGGGGAGCTGCTGTCAATAGCAGCCGTACAATATGATCCCATTTACTGTATTTACTCAATTTGTAAGATGAGATTTCCTCCCTTCATTTAACATGGGGGGGGGGGGGGGGGA
>NW_005841893.1:2363786-2367257 GCF_000455745.1 Alligator sinensis
GCTTGGGCTGTAGCCTCTACCCAGGGTTGTAGCCCCCATGCCCCAAACCCCACTACCTCTGCACCCTGTCATCTCTCCCCTGCAGCCTCTTTCTCCCATCTCCTCCCCACCATCCATGCAACTTTTGCTCCCCCACCTGCCCCTCTCCCTCCCTGCCTTACCCTTGCTCTGTGCAAGCTGGCTCTATGCACACTGTAGCCTGGGGCATGGAGCATGGCCCCAGTCCTTCCCATAGCAGTGGCACACAACCTACATGGCTGCTGTGGGGGTTGGCAGATTGCGGGCAAAGCAGCGGAGGCTGAGAGGGAGAGGGGAAGAAGAAGCAGAGGCTGAGGGTGGGGGCAGGAGGGGGAGCAGAGGAGGAAGGAGGGGCCTGAGGCTGCAGGGAAAGAAGGCAGGGGACAGAGGTGTTATGGGGGCAGGGGCAAACTAGTTGACTTCCCCATACCACCTGCCCCCCTGTAGCAGTTGGGGGCAGAGGATGAATTAAAGACAATTCTCCAATAATTAAATTACATACATGGAAAATTATAACAGAATTATACATTTTCCATGTAAGAATCTAATCTAGTCTTAAATTCATTGTTACCTTAGGTTCAAGTAAATATAGTAAATGTTTATTGAGTCAATGGGAATTGCGCCAGAGCAGGATTTGTGACTGAATCATCCCCCAAAAGTCAAGGCACAAGTTAAAGCAGGAGATACCAGTCTTATTTTTGCATACCCAAATTAGCGATCCTTGAAGGTTAAAGTTTTCAGCCTCTGCGAATATCAGAGCAGTGGATGTATGCAGCAAAGCAAGGCAACTCCTTTTTTCAGACTCTCACCTACTTGATGTGTGATTTACATTACTATTTCTGTTCGTGCTGAATTTGGCCCAAAACACGTACTGTAAAACTTGAGGGGACCTAGGGTGTTTATACATGTGCTCCAGGAGTGTCTGGTGGGGGGGATGCTTTAATTACAGTGGCCCTCTGAGCTGCTCTAATTAAAGCCCCCCCCCCCCAACACCCCTGGAACACATGTAAAAGCATCCATGATAGATTTTTATCAGATCACAAAAGAGTCAGACCCATGGCCAGTCCTCAGACTAAATTTGAAAATTTCATCCCAAACTGGTAAAACACCAGATCTCTTCAAAAGAGGGGGGGGGGGAGGCTCATGATGGTAAAAATGCAGCATATTTATTTTCCCCACTTTTTTTTTTTTGCAGTAGATTAAATATCAGAATCATATTCACTTAAGTATTCCTAAATACATTCACAATTGGGCAGAAGCCAGACCTAGAAAGCTTAAGCCTTAAGGGAGAAAGCTTGGCAGAGCTACAGGCAACTGAAGGGGCACTTTTAGCAGGGCAGCATGTTGTCAGTGTTTAACTCTAGCTGCTGCTGTACCCTCTAGCTGTAGTGCTTACAGAGTTTATCAAATGCTTGTCAAAAAGACTACTTAGATTGCTGTGGTTAAGTAAGCAATCCATTGTGAATGCTTGTGGAATATCATGAGTTGGTGCCTGCTAATTTCAGCATGAATATCAGACAGCTGAACAACAGGACAAATTACATTAAAAAGAAAGTAAAAATATTATGCTTATATTCATGTCACTATCTAATAGAGAAACAACTACATGCAGAAAACTCTGAATGGCTAATGAGTAGGCTTGGAGGTATTACAGATTTAAATGTATAGGTTTTCTAAAGCATCTTAGCCTTTTTATTTTTTAAAACATAAATGAGTTTTTCTTATTATCTAGAAGCCAGGTTAATCTGGTCATCCTGTGATCTGTTGCAGGAAAATAGATGGTTTATTGAATCACAGAGTATTACAGGTCACCTGTGGACACTATCACTCACTTGCACTAACACAAGGTAATAAATATTTTATTTTTAAATTACTTAGAACAGGGGTGCCTCCAGCTTGTGGGCCAAATGCAGCCTGTGGAGCCTTGGAATCTGGCCCACAGGGCTTCTGAAGGGTTGCAAAACTTGGTGGCATGGGAACAGTGGCAGTTAATACTGCCACCCCTCCCTGCTGCCAAAATCCCAACCCTGGGGAGTGGGTCAAAGCAGGGCCACACTCCTTCCCCTGCACAGCTGAATCGGGGCTTAAATGCTCTTTTGCACCCCTCTAATAGTTTTGCTGTTTTCACATTTGGCGGTGTATTCTGCTTTAGTGGCGTTGCTGTTTGCACGCTCAGTGGCATATTCTGCTTTAAATGAGTTTGGTATGTAGCAAGATAAAACGCCTCCAAGGGGCTGTGGGACCCAGCAGCAGCCTGTGCAGGCAGGCTCCACAGAAGAGAGAAATCAGAAAGCAGTGAGCCTTTTTTCTCTTCCTGGGGCCTGCCTGAGCTGTGCAGGAACCTGATGCTTCCCTCTGTGGCTTCAGGGGGTGCTTCCCTCCATGGTTGTGGCAACTCCCAGGATCGCCTGGGTTGGGTGCCAGTGGGCAGGTGCCACCAGGGGCACTCCTGAGCAGCTCAGGAACTATTTGGAAGTTAATGTGGGTGCGGTTTACTCCTGTGGGTCCTGACTGAGTGATATAACTTTACTCTTGCAGTTCATTTAGTTCATCTAAAATCCTACTTTTTCAAAGCTCTTATTGCACTAATTCAGTGGTTGTCAGTAGGGGTGCATGGATAGAGATTTTGGGGGCTGCCCAGCCAGGCAGAACAGAGTGGGGGGAGGAGGGAAAACATGTGCCCCTATGTCTGCACAGGGAGGGGCAGGCAGACTGAAGCTGCAGGCAGGAGCTGGCTGTGCCAGGCTCTTCTCAGTGGGGGCTGGGCTAGGGGTGGGCAGTGGCAGTGCTGGGAGAAGGGCTATGGGGGGGCAGCCACCCCAAATTTTGCCATAGCCCTCCTACAGGCCCTCCTCACAGCACGGTGCCACCCACCCAGAAAGCAGCTCTGGCTCAGTGCTCCACCTCCACCCATGCACTGGGAAGTGCTGGGGCTGTACTGGGTGGGCAGCAGCAGCACTGGGAGTAGGGGCTATGGTGAAATTTGGGGTGGCTGCAGCCTGCCCCCCCCAACTCATAGCCCCTTCTTATCACCGCCACTGCAGCTCTTCCTGGTTTGGCTCTTATGGCAGTGGCAGCCTGGAGATTAATGTCACTGCCACCAGGCAGAACTGCCCTACAGATGTCCATCCTCAGGATGTGCTGCATCAGAAAATAGCATGCCTGCCTGTATAACGTAATGCAGGCATGTGTGCCTTTCTGTTGTGGCTGCTTCTCAGGTTGGCTTTGATGTGCCTTCTAAAAACAGGCATGTGAAACAGCTTCACTCCACAGTGGCAGCAGCGGGGGCACCATTGGCAGGCTCTCATGACAACCCAGTTAAGACCTACTGAACTGGTCTCCTGGTCTCCGGTCTCCGGTCTCCTTTTCCCCTCCATTTATTTATTTTTACATAAAGATGGCAGAGTCTTTTCCTGGGGGCAGAAAAGCCACGGCCAGCTGGGCCTAGGGAAA
>NW_005841893.1:2367288-2371638 GCF_000455745.1 Alligator sinensis
CTCAAGCCATCCCACAGCAAGTTGTCTCTCAATGGGATCCCTTTGGCACAAGTGGCTGCTGGTGGGGCACACAGCTTTGCCCTGTCTCTCTCAGGAGTTGTGTATGGATGGGGATGAAACAGTGCACGGCAGCTGGGATTAAGCCAGGCCAACACCAAAGGTAACACAATCCTTTCTTTTCTCAAGGAAATGCCATCTTAACTTGGATTTCCACTTGCTGTATATACTTCCCTGTGATAAGAGGCTGGAATAGACCTAGACTGCTCACTATAATGAATGATGATTTATTTTGTGTTTGGTGAAGGAAAGAACATGCAACTCTTAATTTGTATCCAGAAGGAAAGGGATTCCAAGCTTTTCCTAGCAAGTAACTTTACTGGCAAAAAACCTCAGCAAAACAGCAAACTTGAAGCAATTATTCTACTATATTTGCTGGATGCGCATTTCCTATTCAGATCCAGGCTGAAAACCCAATTTGAAAGTTATGCCTCACCCCCCCCCCCCCCCCCCCCAACAGAACAGGGAAGTACTGTAACATCCATGTGTCTGACCAAACCAGCTGGAATTTGTAATTTTGAGCTTTCACAGGGAATTCCTTACAAATAACCTATAGCGTAAGACTTCCTGCAGAAGTGACTTATCAAGTAATGTAAATAGCAATATGAGAAAAATAACAGGAGAGAGGGAAGGATCTTTTTGGGCAGTATCTTTTATTGGACTAACTATGTAGTTGGGATAAAGTTAGACAAGCTTTTGAATACAAAGATCACCTGAAGAAGAATGCTTTGGATTCAAAAGCTTGTAGGACTATCCCAGCTATGCAGATTGTCCAGTAAAAGGTATCACCCCAAAAAATCTTTGCCTTCTGCATGATTCCTGGGCCATCATGGCTACAACATCACTGTAACGCTACCAAAAATAATGTAAGAAAAGATAAGATGAAATAAATAAATTCATCCAACTTTCACCAAAACACTTCCATGGCTCCTCTGATAGGCCCACATGTCAACCAGTTGTGGAGACACTATCATCTTTTCATAACTAGAAAGGATGACTAAATTATGTTCAAAGGTGGAAATATAAAAAACAGCAGAGTAATATGATAGTATTCTGCTTATAAACTATGGGGGTGGGGGGTGTGTGTGTGTGTGTGTGTGTGTGTGTGCGTGCGTGCGTGCGTGCGTGCGTGTGTGTGTCTAAACTTGATAGAATGTGGAGGTGTGTTGGTTTTCAGTCCAGGTGGCTACTTCTGCAGTTTTCAATTACCAGAGCCGCCTTTCAAGTTTTATGTTCAGCCTGTGAATTTTTCCCCCTATCAGCCCAAATTTTCTCCTCTGTTACAAAGCAATGACAGAGACCTCTTATGTTTCCACTTCTGACAAGGTGCAGTACCCCTTACAGTAGCTGGTGCTATATATGGGTATTTATAGGAGGAAACTAAAGCACTGCTGATCTTAAACTTTTGCCTTAAGCATCCCCCATCTACTCTGCAGTTTTAAATATTTTTAATGTATTAGATGAAATGAAATTTCAGAGGACAGGATCCTGGAATGCACTGTCCGAGTAAGTAGATAGCTGGTCGCTGGTGCTTTGAAAAAGGAAAAGGCATTTAACATGTTGCAGTAATCTTGTTTCTCCAACAGAGCAAGTCTTCAAGCCTTGGTCAGTAGCTGCCCTAAAGAGCATTGGTGTGATCTATATAGGCTGTGGAGATGAACACACCGCAGTCCTCACCCAGGTATCTTCCCAATCCTCCTGTGTACTGATAGTGGAAAGCTAGGCCACCACTGTTTCAAAAGGAAATGCATTTGTTTAGTTTGTACAGTTGTCCAGCTGGGTTTACAGGTGTTTGGTTGATATATTTAGTGGAGAGAAAAATACAGTTGTCTGGAAATAATTGCTGCAGTAACTGACATTAGAAACATGTTAAAGTTTACATGACGGAACAAGGGGCAGGTTAAGCTTAGGAGACTGTAGCAGAATTGTCTGGTCCTTTAAATTGGGCAACCAGCCCCAGGGTAGGAACCAAACTGTGTGATTAGCTGGCAGTTAAAAGCCCAAGTGGGGAGAGAGCTGGGGACTTGAGCTGGGGAGGGAGCAGTTTGCAGCCAGGAGGCAGACTGAACATAGAAGAGCTCACTTCCAGGAAGGGCCAGAGCTCAAGGGCCTTCTCCTGCCTCCTAGAGAAAAGCCAAAGGTTTTTCTTTGCTTATTTTTTTTTGGTGTTTTGCACAAGGATAATTGTTTGTTATGGACTATAGTTTGAACTGGCTGAGGGGCTCCTAAAGGGAGCAGGCACCCCAACCCACTTGCAGAGACCCTGCAAGTAGGTTGGGGTGCCTGCTCCCCTTAGGAGCTCCTGTTCAGCTCTGTGGAAAGATCTCAAATATCCAATGGGACTACTTATGTGAGCAAGGCGGGAAGCAGGATTTGGGTTGGGGGCTGTATAAACCTAAAGATCTTTGTTTCTTGTAGTTAATTCCTGAAGCTGAGTTTCCTAACATGAGCTTTGGCAAATGCTGTAGTTTGAGCTACTGTTTAATTGTTTATCCTTTTAATGCATAATCATTCCTTTATATTAAAAGACATTTATAGGAAGGGGTTTTTTCCCCACTAAGAGAAAAAGAGCATCTGGAAGTTTAGAAAAGAAGATGTAGTTCACCGATGAGATTAGAAACGGAATAGCTAACCTTCTCTTCTGATTCTAAAAGAAATGCTAGCTTGTGATTTAAAAACAGCTGTTATCTGATGAATAATCAGACATAAATGGAAAGCATGTGAAGGAATGTCTACACCCCTGCACTCCTTCCAAGTCAGAGATGTTCTCTGGCATTGCCATAAATCTGTTCAGCATGCTGCTTCTCCACAGATCGATGTGCTTACAACCTGCATTAAGAAAGCTTGTTCCCCTGTCAGTGGTTCCTTCCAATTTAATGGTTTATCAGTATCATAGTGCTTAGGGTTGGAAGGGACCTAAACAGATCATCCGGTCCAACCCCCTGCCCTGGTCAGGAATGGGTGCTAGGGTCATATCACCCCAGTCAAGTATCTGTCAAGCCTCCTCTTGAAGACCCCCAAGGTAGAAGAGAGTACCACCTCACTTAGGGGTGCCAGGCTCTGGTATGGGCTCCCAACTGTAAAGTAATGTCTCCTGATGTCCAGCCTGAACCTTCTCTCTCAAAATTTGTGGCCATTATTCCTGGTAATCCTGGGTGGTGCCCAGGGGAACAGAGCCTCCCCCCAGTTCCCACTGGTCCCCCCCCCCAGTGAGTTTGTAAATGGCCACCGGATCCCCTCTCAGCGTTCTCTTGTGGAGGCTGAATAGTTTCAGGCCTTTTAGCCTCTCTTCATAGGGCCTGCCCCGCTGCCCCTTGACCATGCAAGTGGTTCTCCTCTGGACCCTATCAATGCTAGCCACATCCCTCTTGAAGTGTGGCACCCACAACTGGACACAGTACTCCAACTGTGGTCTGACCAGTGCCACATAAAGGAAGGATCACCTCCCTGGACCTGCTTGTGATGCATCTGTAGATGCATGACAAGGTGCAGTTAGCCTTACTGACCGCTTTCTCACATTGGCAGCTCATGTTCATCCTGGAGTCAACAATGACTCCAAGCACCCTTTCTGCCACTGTGTTGACAAGGAAGGTGTTCCCCAGCCTATAGGTGTGTTGCTGGTTCCTTCTCCCTAGATGCAGCACCTTGCACCTGTCTGCGTTGAATTCCATCCTATTCTCATCCACCCACCTCTAATTTGTCCAGATCTAGCTGGATTCTGTCCCTCCCCTCCAGCGTGCCCACCTCGCCCTGCAACTTGGTGTTGTCAGCGAATTTGGACAGCGTGCATTCCACATCCAGATCGCTGAAAAAGATATTGAATAGTACAGGCCCCAGGACTGAGCCCTGGGGGACTCCACTGCCCACATCCCTCCAGGTCGAAAATGACCCATCCACCACCCTCTGGGTGTGACCATCTAGCCAATTTGCCACCCATCTGACTGTGTAGGTATCAATGCCACAGTCACCTAGTTTTTTTTTTTTTTTTTTAAGAGAATGTGGTGGGAAATCGTGTCAAAGGCCTTCTTAAAGTCCAGGAAGATGACATCCACCCTGACACCCTCATCCAGGGACTTTGTGACCTGATCATAAAAAGAAGCCGTGTTAGTCAGGCAGGACCTGCTCTCAATTAACCCATGGTGGTTGCCCCTGAGCATTACCTCCCCTGCTGGGCGCTTGTAGATGTGCTTCTTGATCATTTTCTCAAAGGTCTTCCCAAGGACCAAGGTAAGACTGACTGGCCTATAATTGCTGGGGTCCTCCTTTCTCCTCTTCTTGTAAATGGGGACCACA
>NW_005841893.1:2371694-2373732 GCF_000455745.1 Alligator sinensis
GCGCTCATGGCGCCAGGCCGGGGCCCCTGCTATGCCCCCCGCCAATTCCCTCAGCACCCTCGGGTAAAGAGCATCTCGAACTACTGATTGAAACATGTCCAGCCTCTCCAAAAGTTGCCTAACTAGGTCATCCCTGTCCCTAGGCAGGGCAGTGCCTCTGCAATTCTAGTGGGGGAGATGTCCCGGTCCCTGTTTAGGAATATGGAGGCAAAGAATTTGTTAAAGAGGTCAACTTTTTCATTTGCCACGATCACCAGATTGCCACGCCTATTCTGTAGGGGCCCCACGTTACCCGGTGCCTTCTCTTTCTTTCCTATGTATTTGAAAAAGGACTTTTTGTTATCCTTAATTCTGGTCACTAGCCCTAGCTCCATCTCTGCCTTGGCCTCCCTAACAGCCTCCCTGCAGTCCCGAGCAACGGAGGTGTATTTCTCCTTGGTGATAGCCCCTTGCTTCCACTGTTTGTATGCCTCCTTTTTTTGTCCTCAGGCTTCCCTAGATGCCTTTGCCAAGCCATGGAGGCTTCTCAGCACTCCTACCCCCCTTGGTGCACATTGGGACTGACTCCCTTTTTGCTCAGAGGATCATCTTCAATGTATTGTTGCTATCAGTTAGAAGGGTTAGCCCACTAGCTAGGGGGTGGCATCATACATCCCATGGGGTGGATCTGGATCCAGCCTGGGAGGGGGGGGAGGGAGGGGAGGGTGGAGCAGTGTTGGCCATGCCACAGCCAAGTGGCAGGAAGGTCTGGCATGCAGACCACTGCAGCTGGGTAGCAGGGAGAAGCAGCAGTGGGTGGGGTTGGGATCACTTGCCTGGGCCCTGGGACTGGGTTGATCCATCCCAGGGCTCCAAAACCCTGCCAGCAGCTGTTTTTACTCAAGCAGCAGAGATATCCCAGGCTTAAGCCATGCTGATGGTCTCTGGTGTTTGTCCAATATCTGGGCATCTAACACTTTATATGTGATCTTAGCTTCATTTTTCTCATGTATTTTTACTTGTTCCAAGAGTGTTTAGTTTTTTTTCAATATCATTTGAGGGTGTGTTTGTGGTGTTTTTATAAAGCCACTGTAAGTGTGACAAGCTGACTCTGCTTTTGTTTTGCACAGGATGGCAGTGCATTTACATTTGGAGATGACAGTGCTGGACAGCTGGGCCATCATTTTTCTGCTGTGAAAACTGGTCCACAAAAGGTTGAAGGGATAGATGGTCCTGTTTCCCACTTAGCATGTGGCAGGTGAGTATTGTAGCTTGTATCTTGTCAAACCAGTCATATTTTTGTTAGAGAAGGGGAGTATTGTTTTTTTGAAGGAAGAGAGATGTTGAACATTCTTAACCAGAAGTGACTGTATTGAAATAAAATACATCAAAGCAAAGCCAAGGTTGCACAGTGAAACCCACAGGGTCAGGAAATGCAAAAAGTGCTTTCCAGTTGTGTGAGAGTATGGGCACAGAAAAACACTCCAGCTAAGCTGGCCCTTAGGACAGAGGTACAGCCACTTGTACGTGCAGACTAGGTACTCATGAATTCTGCTTTCTGGGTGGGTTGGTTTGTTTGTTTGTTTGGGGTTTTTTTGTGTGTTTTTTGTGGATGATCTCCAGACAGCAGTTCCTAGAAAGTGCTCAGCCCAGAAATGTGCTATAGTATGATATAGAAGTAATGCAGTCCACTTACGATGTACAGAGCACTTCATTAATGGGTCCAAACTTGTCTTGCAAGCCAAGGGGAAGTCAAGTAAGTAAAGCAAATGAGATCTGATTAGGATGCAGTAGTATTTGTAATGACCAAGGTATAGGCCAGGCTTGTCCAACATACAGCCCATGCAGCCACCAAGCCCCTCTATCTGGCCCGCGGCGGCGGCAGTGTCGCCACTGCAGAGCATGGAGCCATGGTGGCGGCGCTGCGGAGCGCGAAGCTGCTGCTGCGGAGCCATGGTGGCGGCACCGCGGAGTGTGGCGCACAGAGTGGCAGCAGTGGCGCTGTGGAGTGCAGAGCCGTGGCGGCGGAGCGCAGAGCCACAGCAGCGGTGCCATGGCG
>NW_005841893.1:2374123-2380274 GCF_000455745.1 Alligator sinensis
AACAGGGCGGCGGTGGCGGGGACACAGAGTGTGGAGCGCGGCACCGCCACCACAGTCATGGTGGCAGTGTGGAGTGCAGAGCCGCGGTGGTGTGGAGTGCAGAGAGGCAGGGGCGCAGCGGCGGGGCTGCAGCGAAGCAGTCGGGGCCAGCCCGTGGGCCCCAGCTGGCAGCGAGAGGAGGGGAGCTGGTTACCCCTGGGGGAGCAGCCCCACGCAGGAGGCCAAGCAGCGGCCCCTGGCACTGCCAGCCCACGCCTGCCTCCACCTGTCTGCTTCAAGCCAGCCCCAATGCCTTGCTGTGCCCCACAGCAAGGCAGCGCCATCTCCCCCTTGGTGCTGCGGCTCCCCGGGCCCGGCTGCCCACGTGTGAGGCCCTGAGGGGTTCGCTTCTCATGTGCTGCTGGGGACGGGAGGAGCCCGGCCAGGTCTGCACTGGCCAGCAGAAGTGGTGGCGGAGCCGTGTGCTGCTCAGGACAGGATGAGCCTGCACCGGTCAGTCCTGAGTGGTACGTGGCTCTGCTGCTGCTTCTGCTGGCAAGTGCAGACTTGGCCAGCCTCCACCTGTCCCCAGCAGCACGTGGGAAGCTGGCTTCAGATGCATGCTGCTTTTCCTGGCTGGGGCTGACCTGCTTCTACCCAGGCGGGTCCTGCAGCACCATGTCAACCCGGGCATGGCACCAGCAGGCTGGGTGGGCCCCAGGTTAACCCCAGCCTGGCCCCGCAGCTTCTCCAGCACCAGGTCAACCTGGTTGTAGCCAAGCGGTTCCTGCAGCACCATGTCAACCCCTGCAACTTCACTGGTGTCAAAGGTCACATGACATCACTTCCTGATATGATACCACTTCCTGTGACATCTTTGAATATGGCTCGCTGGCCCACTGGGTGATTTAAAGTTCGTGATCCGGCCCCACATCCAAAAAGGTTGGACACCCCTGGTGTAGGCATTCCATAGCCGTGGTTAGAACAGGGTTGCTGCCAGGTCCACATTGGAGTTAGAGGACTGGGGAGGAAGCTGCACAAGAATTGGAGGAAAGGCTGGGTAGCAACCAGCAACAGAACTAGTACAGAGCCAAGTGTCAGGGCCTTAGGTCTGGAGTCAAGAATCAAGAGATGGGTGTGCAAGGCCAAGGAAGACCACTGCCACAAGTGGGCATAAATACTGCCCTGCTATGCCTTTCAGCCATCAGGTCACTGGTTCTTGAGGCTGAGTCTTCCTACCTGCTCATGGTTTCCTTTGGCAAACAGGCACATGGCAGTGCAGTGAGACTGACTTCCCAAAGGGCATACAGGAAGTTGGCAGTTGTGCAGAATACAGACCACAACATTTGACTCCCAGTAACTGACTTTAACTACTAGATGTTGCAGTGGATTTGTATTTGTAATTGTGTTTCCAACATTGATGTAGAGAGAACGCAGCGGTGACATGTCCGCACTTCTGTTTGGCAGCTACCACACCCTGGTCTGTCTCGGCTTCTGGCCAGCTTATTTATGTCTTTTGGACGTGGACCTCAAAGACCTGCTGAAAATAAAACAGCCAATAGCCAAGGAGAGCAGGTGCAGAATGTGGACATCAGCAGCCTGGTTTCTGTTAATGGTATTAATCATAAATTGGATTATATTTTTTATGCTGTGTATAATTAACTTTTGGAGCTGACTGCTACAAAACATAATTGAAGTCAGCCATATAGTTGGTTTCAGAAAAGGGTATGACATTTACCTGGATAATACAAACTTCCTTGAGAGTATTCAAATACCTATAGCTAGAAATACAAAATCCTAATACTGTAGAGCAGGAGTGGGCAAAATATAGCCTGTGACTGCTCATCAAAACTCTGTATGTGGCCCCCAGGCCCAAATAATTTCCCACCCCTGCTGTAGAGCTTAAATCAAACACTAGCACAGACCAGAAAGAGAAACTTCAGCTGATTTCATAATTAGAAAATTCTTCCCCTGATTATTCCATAATTGTAATACAGTAATTCCAGGTAACAGGAACTCATGAAGGTATATCTGGGGTTAGGTGTCATGGTGCCTCTGGCCTGTATACATCTGAAGCATCCCCTAGAGCAGCAGTTTCCAGCCTGTGGTATGGGTACTACCAGTGGTATGCAGACAACCTGTCAGTGGTATGCATTAACAGATTTAGTATAATTACAGGTTTCCATTGCTTTATGCTGTACATGTGTTCCTGGAAAACAGCACATAACTTGAATTTGCATAAAGGGAACCCATTTTACAATGGCATATGTTCCAAGACCTCAACTTTACTGACTCTCAGACCCATTTATACCAGTTTTACAAGACAGTTTTGGTACTTACCAACAGCAGACAGTACACACAAGCACAGGGCACTATCATAATGGGGATGGCAACTGCAGAAACATGTGTCACAGACAATGAGTGAGGAGCACAGATCCACAGAGAAGACTATATTTTGGTGCATGTCACTTCCACAACGCACCGCACAAAGCAGCTGACTGCAGGCTTCCACCACACCAGTTGCATAAGAGTGAATTTACCTCACATGTAACAAATTTTTGGTATAAAAAGGGTTATTGCATAAGAGTGAATTTGCACATATAGAACCCGCATAAAGCAAGGAGAACCTGTACTTTATATGACTAAAAATTGCTGGTGGTATTTAAGGTTGTATGTAAATTGGTGGTGCGCAATCTTTCAGAGTTTGGGAACCGCTGCTCTAGAGTTTAGTCTGGTCAGAGGTGTATCAATCAGATTGTGCCTTGGGCAGTAGAGGCATCTGGACAGGAGGCAGTTGCTACTGTTCTTGTTCCGTATCTAAGCAGGTGCCTTGGGCTAGTGTTCTGGTCACCCATCCGTAATTGCATTACTGCAGGGGTTCCCAAAGTTTTTATGCTGTTGCCAAGCAAATGGCAGCCTGGAAGTGGCCTTGGCCTGGCAAACTGTGACCCAGCAATCACAGTTGACCATAGCCAGAATTGCTGGCTGGAAGACAGGTAAGGATACTCCCACCCCCTCAGGCTGGTGGGGTGGGCCAAACCCTGCGCTGCCACAGATCCTACAGAAGGAGCCACGGCCTTTCTGCCCAGCTCTGGGGGGCCGTATCCACGGCCACTTCCAGTCTGGCAGCCGACTGTGCTGCGGACCAGCAGCTGGCCTGCTGCGGCCTGGCACCGGGCTGCGGCCCAAGGATTGAGAACCCCTGTATTACTGAGTCTTGTCATATACTTGCTTCTTCCTAATTTCTCAATTGCCTTTGGCTTTAATGGAAGCGTGAGGATTCTGCAAGTCTTGGCCCTTGCAGCCAGATAAAAAGTCTAGTAAAATCGGTAGAAAGACTTGGGCTGGGCTTTGTTGGATCAGTACACAAGAGAACAGAGCAGCAATATAAACTGCAGGAGGAACCCAGGATCAGCTGGGGTTGATCAGATTCATGTCTTCGCAGATCTGTCTGGCATTGGGGTGAAAATGATTTTTGCTGGAGCATATGTCAGTTTCATCAGCACTGTTCAGTCCCAGGTAAAACTATCTTCTCTTGGAGATTTTATTTCATCTAGCTCATTTTTTCAGTCATAGAAGGCAGTATTGCCAGCAACTGTTCAGTACCACGTTAATGCCTTTGGTTTTGACTCATTTTAAAGCAAAACTTCCTTCTTTCAAAATAAGAGGTTAACAGCAGAAATGGTTTTACCAGGAACCAGATAAAGCAAGCAAAGCACAGATAGAAAAATGATGTTTTGTAGCTACTTATGACTTCTCCAAACCTGAACAGAAGGCTCCAGCGCTATTCCTTTACAAAACGTTAAAGTGTTCTTGGCTGCAAACTATAAAGGCATTTATTTTAAAGCCATAAGAACCTTGACTTTGGGAAGTGTTCAGCTTTAATAAAGGGGTTGCTACCTCCTCCCTAAAAATCTGTACTTAGCCTTTTTCCCCAAATCAAACATATGGGCTCAATCCTTAGATGCTGTAGATAAGTATCAGTTTCTTGATTTCAGTTAAACTATGTTAACTTGGCATGAGACATTGGCACAGTGTTTTTTTTTAGAAAAGAACAGTCTACTCCATAATTGGTCTTGAGTACATGAATCAGTATTGTTTTAAAAGGAAATGTGTACAGTAATAAGTTTATATCCCCGGAATACACTAAGAACAGTAGATGGAACACGGGGCTTAATTATTACCATAATATTATATGGAGGTTGAGCTTGAAAAGCTTCAGTATGAGCTAATATTTGATCCATCTTCAAAGTTTTTGGAAGCACTAGCTACCTATAGAAACAATGACAATTCATGGCTTTGAGCCATATGGTACAGACTGATGGTTCAGAACCATGAGCCCTTCTCTGAGAAGAATAAAGTTCATGTGTGGATGGAAGTAGTGTAAGGACAGTGAGAACCCAACAGGTTTGTCTGTGTTGGCAGGACCAGTCCAGAAGAGAAAAATAAGCAAAGATGGTCCTCAGGCTGTCAATTCAGGGATTCCTCAGGCAGCTTGCTTTCATAGTCAGAGAATCAGTATCCATAAATACCAAGTAGATAGGGAGGCCCATGATGGTTGATTGATAAATGTATCACAGATACATTTGTGACAGATAAACCTATAATAAAAGTTTAAATCTATTTATCTGATAGATGAAAGCTTTCAACTCCTTACCCACTAAACCTTAACAATTTTAATACTCCAAGGCTCCCTCCTTAAAATCCCTTTCCCCTCTTTAGCACTCTGTAGATTACTACATCTGACCTTGCTCACATTAAACTCAATAACAAAACTCTCATTGACTTCAGTGGGAGCATGGCTAAGCTCTTACTTCTGCCAGCTCTGGCACAACATGCCATAAGCTGTCTTTAAAAGATCCTCCAACCACTTCCAGCTATGACGTCTTAGTTTATCGTTTGTTGCTATCTCAAAGATTGTGTTGGCATAAAGAAGCTAGACTGTCAGTGCAGAATTCTCCAGACTGTCCAAGCTTTTCCTTTTACCAGTAACTGGGTACACAGAAAGGGATACCGTCAACTAAGAAAATAGGACCTCAAGAAGGAAAAGTTAAGTTTTGGGAATCCAACCTCTGTAAGTTTGTTTCATCTCTGCATTGGATTTTATTAGTGTGTTTTTGCTTTTGTTTTCATTTTAAGTCCCCTGAGCATGCAAGTGGAATCTCTTCTGTGGATGAGTTGCCAAAGGTTAGCAAGATTGATCGGACTCAGATTGAAAAATGGCTGGGAGTGACATCTACCAGTAATGAATGGCAAGAAGCCAAAAGGTTGTTAATTGTCATTTTCCTATATCACTCCTATTTTGAAATCTTTAGAATCTGTGTATAAAACACAAAATGTTTAAATAAAAATAGGATCTGATCCTATTGCCTTTATTAGGTCCTTATGAAACCCAACACAGGGTTGTTCAACAATTTAGCCAGTCACATATGAACTCTATTTGACTACATTCGAGTTACAGCCATGTTCACTGTTCCCAAACTCCCTTCTTTAATCTCTTTTTTTTTTTTTAGCTTAGACCTCTTTGCTGCTAAATGAGAATGGGAGTTCCCATTTATAATAATTGGAAAAACTCCCCATAATTTTAGAATGTGTCAGGTTGGTCTATAAGGATGGGATGCAAAGCCTAGTTGCTGTACTGGGCTTTAGATCATGACCTGAGAGGGAGATAAAGATAGTAAAAACCATGAAGAAAATAGTATCTTCTGTTTTATGATGAGGCCCAATTTGAAGCTTCTTTTGACAGTAGAAAATTCATCATTCAAAGGAGACAGAAACAAATATGCTTAAATGACAGAGCTTAAGTAGTAGCCTAACTACTTTAAAAGCACATATACACGTCACCCTACAGTGACGTAGCGATCACATGGGTCTCTATGTGATCACAAGCTACATTGCCGTAGTGGTGCACTCCCTGAATATAGCGTGCCGTTGTGGTGACATAGCTGGAAAATATAAGCATGCACCACCCACACAGTGCAGTAACAGTCTGTATTGTTCTGTGCTTTAGTACATCCAAAGGGAAGCACTAAAGCATGGCAACGTGTAGACGCTCCCTAAAATCTGTAGTTACTTGAGAATGAAATTTGAAAATGTCTGGATGTAATGGCAGATTACACAAAATAAGTGTTTCAGTCCTACTTGCTTTATTATTATTCCTTTTCTGTAGGGA
>NW_005841893.1:2380305-2402333 GCF_000455745.1 Alligator sinensis
CTGCCTGTTTAAGTGCAAGTTTTTTAAAACCAAGGTAAGTAATATTTTTAGGTGCAATACAAGGCTATGGAAAACACTTGGGCAAAACTAAACAAGAAGTTAGAGTTATAGATCAATTGAATTCTTAAGGCAAAACCTTGCCCTCCTTTGCAGTTGTGGGAGTTGTACATAGTAGGGTTGTGGGGAAGATGAATGCGCAGTATTTTTGAGCTCCTAGAGTTGTAGTGCTGTCATAGGCTAAGATGAGTAAGATCTACAGGGTGGTGTGGTGATTTATGCTCCTTTAAGAAAAACAACATGCAGCAAATTGCACCCTCTCCACCCCATGCCACATACAATAGCATACATACTAGGTAGCAGGGGACCCAAGCAGGCAGACCATGTGCCAGTGACTGGTCCAATTTACTGGGCATCTCATGGCCTTCTCAGTATTGTTGTGCCAGGTGACAATCCTGACTGACAGGCTGCCTGCTGTATGGGAGTGCTAGGTGTCTATCATAAAATGCTCCTCATGCCCCTTCCTGCTTGTGCTCTCTAGGCAGTGCAGGTTTTAGTTCACAGAATTCACTTGAGTTTACTAATGCCTTAATTTTTAAACACCATTATAAGATTACAAATCTTATATCAGCTGTCATTTTGGACTTCTTACATCAGCTAGGAGCCTATGACAGCACTGCAACTCTGTTCTCCTGCTCTTTCATGTAACATAGCAAACCTAGGGCTCCGAGACGAACATAAATCTTTTGACATCTAATTGTTTTCACAGACCTGCAACAATTTGAAGTTTGTTGATAAAAGCAGGTGTACTCTCTAACTTTTGTTGGAGTTGTTATTGGATCATTGAGCCTAAGGAATCACTAGCTCATATCCAGTCTTTGTAATAAACAGTAACTGAAAGCTGCCATCTGAAGACTCATGGCATGAGCTGTAGTTCATTTCCCATTGGACACTGGTCCGAGTCACAGTTAAAACTGACCCTCTTTAACCAGTCTCAGCAAAGAAGCTAAGTGTTGAATGCATTTAGAAACTCAACTGCCTTGTTTCTTTAGGTAGTCCTTGATTAAGGCATACAAGTGGGGCATTGTGGGAGAGTTTGTACTGCCCTGGTCTGTGTTGCGGATGCAAAAGGGCATATTCACATTAAAACCAAAACAGAAGCTCCATCCATGCTTATTGCATAGAATGATGCATGGTTTTTTTTCCCCATAATCATGCTAGATCTGTTCAGGGAGCCAGTCCTTTTGATGTTGATCTACAGAATGTAAGGGATGTGTTTGATGAACTAACCAAAATGGACTGGATTGCTAATACAGTAAAATAGTTGGCAAATTTGTATACAAAGTACAGTCAGCCTATAACTACATTTTAATATGGCCCCACTTCTTAATTTTGCTTCATGATATGAGTGAGTATTTCAAGTGGTTGTGTGTGTGCATGAGCACACCCATGTACAGACACGTCTTTTGAAGGAAATATAAAGAATCTGTAGAGCTATCAGTCAAGGGAGATCAAGACCAGCTCTCTTTCCTGTATCGTGATGCACTGTATTTGTCCTATATTCCTGATAGGCTACTGGTTTCATTATGACTGGTTCATTAAGCTCTGAAAGTTTATGTCCCATGTATGAATAACTTTTTTAATATGAAAATGAGGCAATTAACAAACACTCCAATCCCAGAGTCTGATGTAATTTCAAAAGTATTTATAATAGCTAATTTTGTGGTTTTGGAATTGGGAGATAAACAAAAAACAGAGTAGCTGCCCAAACACATTCCAGATACTTTGGATAGATTGGTCAAGTAGTGTAATAAAAAGTGTAAATAAGCATATTACAAAGTAATACTTGTAGGGTTCAATTTTAATGGATCTTGGGCATAACAGCTGTAACAAAGGATCCTTAAAAGAACTTGTGCATAACGGCTGTAACAAATACATGCCCTGCTTTTTCCCTTTATATTCCATTATTAATGTCTTTCTGGTCAGTTTTAACCACATCTGAACTCTGCATATCAGACCTTTCTGTAAAACTCCAAGACTAGTAATATGCCAAATTAAAAGGTTGTGTCTTTATATTACACTGCAGATCATAGTCTAGTTGCGCGCGCGCGCGCTCTCTCTCTCATGCAGATAAGTTGCTGTCTGAGGGAACGTCTGATTCCCAGTCTTCCACTGCACTTGGTTCACCAAGAGGCTATATCTATTTTCCTTCTCCTGCCAGAATGCCCCATAATGCATGCAGCAGAAAACTTAGAGTCTCTGGTTCTGCCCTTGGCAAAAGCCATTCTTAGCATGAGTGACCGTTCTTCAGACCTTCTGGGTAAGTTTGGTTTGTTTCACTTTGAGCAAGAGAAGACACTGCTTAAAATAACTAGAGCACATGTTGAAAAATTACTTAGGACTATGGCTCAATTATTTGTGCAAACTTACACACTGGGAGTTTCTCTCTCTCTCTGCTTCATCATTTGTACATCTTGCTGTCATCCCAAATTCATGCTGATAAAAGCTTTGAGGCCACAGAATTGGGACATTGTGTGTATTTTATTCCCCTCAACACATTTTTTAGCATTAAAGTGGCATACATGCTGGTGTGCTGAGGCAACTGCTGCCCAATATTATATCACTGTCTTTTATCCTCCCTCAACTTTTTGAAGCTATTGGTTGTCTGCCACATCTTTGATCATAAACCCTTTGGGGTTTTTTAGGCATATCTACCCATGCAAGGACTTCACTAGAGAACATTGCAGTGAAGCATGACGTACTCCTTGTGCAAGATGCACCCCAAAATGGATGTGACAGCCACCTAAATGAGGCTCTAGCCATAAGTGCCAATGAGCTCACACTTTCAAGAGTGTTTATGGGTATATTCCCGGTGCTGCATTACATCTATTTCAAGTGGTAGCATATCCAGAGTAGAGATGCTGTCCTTCACTGCAGTGGTCCTTCTAATTTATTTGAGGCTGTTAACATGTCCTATCTTTCTTTCTCTCAATACATTACCTGGACAAGATTTTCCACAGATAATGACTGTTCCCTTTGGCTAAATTCAGAATAAGCCACTATGGGAATGCAAGTCAAAAGTAAGCTTTTTGGTTAGGGTGTCTTTTTGCTCTGCATTTGTACAGCACCTAGAACAGTGAGGGTGCAGGCCCATGACTAGCTCTCCTTTGTGCTGTAATAGTGGCAATAATAATGATAATCAAGGAAACAAGCAGATAAATCACTACACCCATCTGCAGAGTGAACAATCGCAGGTGAACGAAATCACTGGCTCATCATCTCTAGTTCAGTAATATCTCTTCAGTCATTCATACATCACATACTTCCATCCTCATCCTGAACAAACAGTGGGCACTCTTGATGTCTGACCAGGATTATTGGTCATATGTTCATATTTTTGGTCAGTGTCACAATTTACTACAGTTTTTTGTGTCTTGGTGATGGAGCATGTAAATGGGTGGTGTGTAATGTCTAACTGCAAGTAATGGTTGTATTCTTTCCCTCAAACCATTACAAACATTATCAGTATATTTCATGAAAATCCTAGCTGAAAGGTATATGAGCATTATGGGTGCTTCTTAGGGTGTTTTATTTTGGTTTTGGTTTTTCTGGCAGAGAAGGTTCATTTACATAAATATTTTTCTTTGTTTCAGAAAAATGTTGGTTGTCCTTGTCAGCATCATGTTTGGACAATGTGGTACAGCTGTTTAAAAAGGCAGTAGTTTCTCAATTAAAATCGTATTATACCTTCCCCTCCTGTCAAAATGCCAAACCTCTTCTGGAAGTGCTGAAAAAGCTGCACTGGGTAAGTGTGTTAATATGTGCAAAGAGAACGGTCTGATTCTAAGCCAACACATGCATCCTAACTCAAATTTTATTCTCATTGAAGGCAAACAAGAAAGCTAAGTCCACCCTGCAGTTAAGTAATTTTTACATCCATGAAATCTCCAGCACAGTTAATCTTCAGGAGGATGTAGCCAGGTGGCGCAGATGGCAAGCTACAACTGTAAGTATGAGACTATGGTTTCCTGAGGTAGGCAGATGCTTGCTTAAGTGGTTATTCTCTGTGTGTAATTATTAATTTACTGGTGTTATTGAAGCACTTAAGAGTCTCCAATTAGTTTGAGGCCCTTGTCACTGTACAGACCCATAAATAAAGATGGTTTGTGCTCCAGAAGGCTTACAATCTAAACAAAATAGGCCGTGTGTGGGGAAGGGAAACTGAGGTATAGGGTGGTGAAGTAACTTCCTCAAGGTAACACCCCTATTCAATGACAGGGATAAGGGAACAGAGGCCCTGTGCCCATGATGCAGAGCCACTACTCCAAGAAGTTTGGAGAAGGGATGATAATTCTCTTCTTTCAGGCATCATCTGGGTAAGAAAGGGAAGGAAGCTCTATATGTTTACAGCTATAACTAAAGCTTGGGCAGGAGAATCGGTACATCAAGAAAATGAAAAGTGGAACTAACCTTGCATCCCATTTTCTTGTTGGTAGGATTCTGCTGGTGATGACAACATGCTTGTCACACTCTGCCGCTTTCCTTTTGTCTTGAATTTGGTTTCCAAGATTCAAGTGTTCCACACTGATTCGGTACTCCTCCAACAGGTATGACCTGGTCTTACAATACTCTGAAACACACAGTAGCATTTTTAGTTTGTGGATGTGAAGGTGGTAAAATTTTTGAATTTTAACAGATTTCTCCTGCATCTCGCTCCTTTTCCTAAATGGAAACGATTTGGGTTAAGTATACTACACTTTTAGGGTAAAAATAGATGTTGGATTTATCCCGGGTCTGATTGTCCCAGGCTGTGACTTGCATCAAAACCAGTATGGGATAGTCACTTACATACACAGCTTGAATGGCAATTAACTCAAGTTAACACCCTCCCTCTCCTCCTTACATGTTTTTAAGACCCAGCTAGACAAAGCAAGCTTGGCTGTGATGATCTAGTTGGGGTGGTCCTACTTTGAGCAGAGGGTTGGACTAGATGACCTCCTGAGGTCCCTTCTAACCCTAATTTTCTATTATTCTATGTTGTCCAGGATGGGGGAGGGGAGTGTTATTTTGGTTACTTCACAGGCACTTAAAGTGGGACAATGAACTTGTAGGTCTCCGAGGATAAAAGGCTTTGTCCCAGAAGAAATCTGACCTATTTTTAGCCCTACTGTTCTGAAATTGAGAACCACTGCCTTAATCACTTCTGTCAGATTTCCCTGGACATTGACTCTTCTTGTAATATAACTCATTCACATAATTATGTGATTCTTTTTATTCAAGAAGTTGTAATTACACAGTCTGATATGAATACCACTTTCTCCAAAGAAGGTACACTTGACATAAAAAATGCAAAGTAGAGGGGGAAAATACCAAAGTCCATAGAGAAGAGGAGGAGGTTTGACTTTATTGGCAAGGCAGTATTTTTTTCACAACAAGGTACTGAAAACATTGCTGTATTTCTTAATGTACTATTTTTCTTTTAGGGAGCAAAGGTAATAGCCCAGAACATAATCATACAGAATCAGCTGCTGAGAAATAGTGACCTTCCCGACCTTCCTATATTTCCTCTTGAGGTTAATCGCAACAGCTTGGTTGAAGATACTTTACACAAACTGTGTCTGGTAGAGGATAGTACTCTGAAAAAGGAGTTAATGGTATGGTATTTAGTCATACTTCAGAGGGTTCTTTTCAGTCAATTGCAGCAAGGGAAGTTGTTGGTGAGCTTAGAAGCTTGTTAGAATTACAGCTGATGGAAAAACTATCCCCTGAAATTGTTTCTCCATAGAAAATGGGGTTTTCAATTTCTGGGAATTTATTTATGAAAAATTTGTTTTCTGCAGAAATATTTTAAAGCATTGTAGAATAATCCAAAAGTTGTTTGCCAAAAACTGGGAACTTTTTGATTTCTGGCCAAATCAAATGACTAAAGCTGGCAAGTCAGTCAGCAACACTGAAGTCCTTGACTTCAGGAAAGCCGACTTTGACAAGCTCAGGAGGCTTGACAGTGGGGCCCTAAGGGACCATGACCACCGGGAGAGGGGAGTTCAAGAAGAGTGGTTGCTCCTCAAGGGAGCGATCCTCAAAGCACAAACTAAGTCTATTCCATCTTGGAGAAAAGGCAGCAAGAGGGCACAGCAGCCCCCCTGGATCTCCAGGGACCTGGCAGACCTCCTGAGCCTAAAAAGAAAGGCCTACAAAGGATGGAGGATGGGAGTCGCCTCCAAGGAGGATTACTCTGCACTGGTCCGGTCCTGTAGGGAGCAGACCAGGAAAGCCAAGGCTGCAACTGAACTCCAACTAGCTTTGAGCATCAAGGACAATAAAAAGTCCATTTTCAGATATGTGGGGAGCCGGAGGAAGAGCAGGGGCAATGTTGGACCCCTGAGGAAAAATGCCCAGGAAAAAGCCAACCTATTAAATAGGTACTTTGTGTCGGTCTTTCATCAGTCCCATGGGACGCCCATGCCTGCTACGGGACAGGGAAGTCCGGGTGAGGGTGATCCCCTGCCCTCCATTGATGCTGACTTCATGAAGGAACATCTTGAGAAGCTGGATACCTTCAAGTCAGCTGGCCCTGACAATCTTCACCCCGGGGTACTCAAGGAGCTGGCGAGCATCATAGCCCAGCCTCTAGCACGGATCTTTGAAAACGCTTGGCGCTCTGGTGTACTGCCCGAAGACTGGAAGAAGGCCAATGTGGTGCCTATCTTCAAGAAAGGGAGGAAAGTGGATCCGGCTAACTATAGGCCCATCAGCCTGACTTCTATCCCGGGGAAGATCTTAGAAAAGTTTATTAAAGAGGCCATCCTTAATGGACTGGCCAACGCCAACATCTTAAGGGATAGCCAGCACGGGTTTGTTGCGGGTAGGTCTTGCTTGACCAATCTCATTTCCTTCTACGACCAGGTGACCTATCACCTGGACAAGGGAGAAGAGATTGATGTCATATATCTTGACTTCAAAAAAGCCTTCGATCTGGTGTCCCATGATCGCCTCTTGGAGAAACTGGCCAATTGTCGCCTTGGGTCCTCCACGATCCACTGGCTGGAAAATTGGCTCCGGGGTCGGACCCAGAGGGTAGTAATCGATGGAAGTCACTCATCGTGGTGTCCTGTGACCAGTGGGGTCCCCCAAGGCTCTGTCCTTGGACCCATACTGTTCAACATCTTCATTAATGATGTGGACACTGGAGTCAGAAGCGATCAGAACTGGCCAAGTTCGCCGATGACACCAACCTCTGGGGCAAAGCATCCACACCAGAAGACAGGCAGGTTATCCAGGCTGACCTGGACAGGCTCAGCAAGTGACCAAAACGTTGGCTTGCATCCATAGATGCTTCTCAAGCAAATCCCGGGACGTCATTCTCCCCTTGTACTCGGCCTTAGTGAGGCCGCAGCTGGAGTACTGCGTCCAGTTTTGGGCTCCACAATTCAAAAAGGATGTGGAGAAGCTTGAGAGAGAGTCCAGAGAAGAGCCATGTGCATGATCAGAGGTCAGGGAAGCAGACCCTACAATGACAGGCTGAGAGCCCTGGGGCTCTTTAGCCTGGAAAAGCGCAGGCTCAGGGGTGATCTGATGGCCACCTATAAGTTTATCAGGGGTGACCACCAGTATCTGGGGGAACGTTTGTTCACCAGAGCTCCCCAAGGGATGACAACTAGGTCGAATGGTCATAAACTACTACAAGACCGTTTCAGGCTGGACATAAGGAAGAATTTCTTTACTGTCCGAGCCCCCAAGGTCTGGAACAGCCTGCCACCAGAGGTGGTTCAAGCGCCTACATTGAACACCTTCAAGAGCAAACTGGATGCTTATCTTGCTGGGATCCTATGACCCCCCAGCTGACTTCCTGCCCTTTGGGCAGGGGGCTGGACTCGATGATCTTCCGAGGTCCCTTCCAGCCCTAACGTCTATGAAATCAAATATTTTCAAAATCTGTTTTTAAAAGGACAAAATATTTTCTGAGCGGTTCTAGCTATAACACATCTGACAACACCTGCCTAGTGGGGCAGGCATAGATCACAACACATTAATGTGGTTCTATATTATAAATTGGATAGACTGCTTTTAAAATCTCCATGAGGCTTTCAAGACTTTAACTCTATGACCCTCATAAACAAAGACTAATGCCACAAGTTTAGTGACTTCATGTGTGCATCACTCATATAGGGAACATTTACTCCATGTGCTAACATTGCCTAGCCCTGGGTTACTGTGGAACCAGACCTTGTGATCCTTCATTGGAATTTAGGCTGCTCTGGTGTGGCCTGGCTCTTGCTTGGGATTGCATACACAAGGTGATGGGACTGCAGACACAAAGTGAATATGAAAGGTAGTTCTTGAGAGTACAGGGAGCAATATGGAAGTTGGGCTGTCAGCCTCTTAGCAGGCATAATACGCTAGACTGTAGCAATTTGTCACCAGTATCACTTTAGAAGTTGAAAGGTATAAGTGGCAGTTTGAAAGATCAGGGATATTGAAGACCTCCCAAATCATCCCTGTTCCCAGTTGTTCCTGTTCTCTGGTCTTCAAAAGGTCTGACTGTTACAAACCTATGAGCTAAGCAGGCAGTTTGTCATCACGTGGAGAGATGAGAGGATGCGAGTGTTATTTTTCCAGTTCATTGGGCATCCTCATCCATGAATGTCTTCAAAACAGTAGCCAAGGGAAACATCAGTCTGTCTGTATCATTACAGGTGGCCTTTAAAGGAGAGATTGGCCTTGATGCAGGAGGAGTGACATTAGAATTCTTCCTTACCTTGTTTGAGGAAATGGTTCATCCAGAGTATGGACTGTTCATGTACTGCGAGACCACATCCCCCATGTGTTTTCCTACCAATGTAAGTCAGCATCAGCTCAAACTGTTTTGGCCCAAGAGGCCAAGGGCATGTGAACTTTGATACCAGACTTCCTTGTCTTTTGCACAGAGGTTGTTAGGAAGCCTGTTGGAAAGCAGTGGAAATTTCCAAAGGAGTGAGTCTGCATCAGCTGGATGTTTCTTTGTGCATGGGATTTGAGGGGATTCAAAGGAGAACAATGACAAGGAGCAGAGGTGTGCAAAACTTGCATGAAAGGAGATTGAAATTGACTGGGATTGTTCACCTCTGAAAGGAGATCAAAAGGAGGGGACAAAATAAGAGAATACCTGTCAAGTAATAGTTTAGGGAAAATAAATTATGTATTTTTTTTTTTTTTTTTTTTTATTTGGGTAGAGATTTTTATACGATGATAATTACTTTGCACATGGCCAGGCTAAATTTATTGCGTGATTTACTAGTTAATTGCATGACAATTAATTGGCACTTTTGGTGGGTCTTAATTTTCATGTGTGGCCAATTTAAATTTATTGTAATATATGTAACATGGCAGGGGCCTTGGAGAGCACCACTCTATCTTGACAAAGTTTCTTTTGAACAGTTTCACCTCTTGTATTTGGTATTTTGTGGATATTTCTCTTCTACTGGAAGGATCATTTTAGAAAAACGTGTTAAAGAGTGTTATATAGTTTACCTTTGACCTTTTCCAGCTCCCTTTAACCTGACCACTAACATTTTTGATGCTCAGAAATGAACTAAAAGGTTTCCTCCTTGTATGTTTGTTTTCAGAGTTTCTCAGATCCGGTTTGCCTATTTTCTTTTCCACAATGATCTTTTAATAAGTTGGAATAGATGTTTTAAAGGTGCAAAGTTTTGGGATTTTTTTTTTTCCAGCCTTCAATAGAGAAGAAAAAGTATTATCTCTTTGGAATCCTGTGTGGGCTAGCTCTCTTCAATGGAGTCATTGCCTATATCCCTTTTTCCACTCGCTGTTTTTTAAGAAACTTTTGGATGTGAAGCCTTCCTTGGAAGATTTGAAGGAGCTGAGTCCTATTGTAGGGAAGTAAGTTATTTTGGCTCTTGGTTTTGGTTAGCTGTCTAAGGGGTTGTGTGCATTTCCCACATGTATCACTAGGCATGGAAGCTTGTTCATATTCATTATATGTTATATAGAATTGAGGCAGGATGGTGTGCAGTGAAGTGGACCTTGATAGGATTAATTTTTCAGCTCTGCTGCTAAATGGGGAAGTTACTTAAGTTCTCTGTGACCCTATTCTCTGTGGGCATTATTTCCCTGAAGAGGGGTTGGGTGGATTAAATGATGCATCGGTTAAATTGGAAATGGGACCATACAAGAACATAAATAGCTGGAAGCACTGGTGCAGCTGATGTTTTTATGCTTTTTTAGTGCTTGATTTTTGTCATGCAGTCTGCCTACCTGAGGCCCACACTGGAAATATTTTTCCAGGACCCCCTATTTATCTTACAGTAGAGTAGATTGCTGCTTGGATCAAGTGGAGTTTTATGTGCAGGGGGCTGTCATCTCAATTGTCTGTGAAATAGTCAAACTGAAGGTTGCAGCAGGGCATATAGTAGAATTCACACTTCAGTCAGTGATCTGATCTGTGTTCCAATATCTCTGTGAGTAATTTTGGGCTTGTGGGTTGAGAACATGGCTTGTAACTGGAGGAGGTGCATTTATGAATATGTATCAACCCACTGTTCAGGGAGATATAGTACCTTCAGTTATATGTCTGGAGTAGTACATCCTGCTGTAAATTCTGTCTTGTACACTGTGCTGTCTATTTGGAGAAGAAGAAGAGAATACAGCAAAAAGCAATCCTGAAATATATTACATGCATTTCACTATTGGGAGTCTATCAGTGTAACTAATAGTGCAACAGCTGAATTGCTTATATTGTCATTAAAACCTAGAGATTATCAAGGTTCATTGTTAAGACATGAAGAATGGACAAATTACTGTTACTAATAATTGATGTGAATAATAGCAACATGTATACAAGCATGTGTATTTTATAATGTGGAATTCCTTTTGACTGCTAAGAAATAAATACTAGATGTTCTGGGGAGGGACAAACATACTTGAGATAAAGGTTTTTGCTGGATACATGTTAACAAAACAAAAATTCTTAGCTTGAGCTGAAGTTATGGAGAAAACAGACTGGTAGGAAAAACAGAACTCAGGACATAAGGCTGAGAAAATGCAATAAATGGAATAGAGCAAGAAAACAGGTGTAGGTTTTCTATTGGGCTTTGAGCCAAAAGTTTTGGTGGCCCTTCTCCCTGACCAGGTATGATGTCTACCTTTGAATGTGCACTTTACAAAGTTTGGTTTCTGCACTTAAACGTACTCTTACTTTCAAAGGCTGTTTAAGTTCAGGTAAAAGTAGCAAGCTTTATGCAGTAAATAATTTTGAAGTGTCATATTTGAATGATGGCAGTTCATAGTTACAATCAGCAATAAATGTTTGAAATTTCACTTCTCCAGATGCAGGATAATTAGTTGTGTGATCTGTCATCTAACAATTGGTAAGCATATTTTGTTTGTTTTAGGAGTATGCAGGCAATTCTAGATGATGAACATGATGATATTGAAGAAAATCTTCAGCTAAAGTTTTGCGTGAGTACTGCTAGAAACTATTATGATGTATGTCCATTTAATTTACTATATACAAAAGTAGTTAGTTATCATTACTTTTAGAAACGTTCTTTACTTCCTACAATGGACTGCAGTATTGCCAACTCTCATACTGGGGCTGGGTCCTTTTTCTATTACTGGACTAGTTTTTGGAGGAGATTTTTATTAAATTGCTTTAATTGCTTATTCACGTATTTCCCCAACATGCTATCCAACTTGGTTAATACCCAAATTGTATGCTGTGGAAATACTAACAGTGATACTTAGACTGTAGCTTTTCAATTTATCCCTAGTGGCTTTTTGAAATATTGTCAGAAGGAGTTTTTTGCCCTATGCTTTGGGTATGTCTTTTTTTTTTTTTTTTTTTTTTTTTTTTTAGAGTAATTGTGTATTTTTGCAATGTAATGCAGGTGTTTGATAAAACTGTGCATTAGTAATGCCTGGCAATTGATTTATAGTTTTTTAATTTGAAACAGGAGTGTCCAAATTCACAGATCACATAAGGGTATCATATTTTGGCTCTCTGATTAACGCTCATGGCTCGGGTGGCTCCAGAGCCAGTAAGAACTGAAGGTCACTAGTTTTTGTCAAGCTCTTTTGGGAGACCTTTTCTCTTTGTACATAGCCTCTCATTAAAGGGTCCTGGGCCATGACTAGAGGCTGTGGGAACTCCTGCAACACTAAGGGCCTTGTTATACCTTATGCTGTAAGCCAAACAAATGTTAATCAGTTTAGTATTGTTCAGCTTAGTGGAGCAGTCACACCTTAAGTTAAAAAAAAATATGCGACTGTTCTTCACCTTCACAGCTGTGACTCGCCATTGGAGGCTTGGTCAGTAGGGACTGGACTAGGAGCTAGGGGCAGAACCAGCTCACGGCTTGAGTTCTGAGGGGCCTGATACTTTTTTTTTTTCTTCACGGCCTGCCCACCTGTGCTGCCCCTTCCTGGCATGATGGCCAGTTGGGTGCCACCTGAGCTCTAAAAAGGATCAGGAACCTCAGAGCTCAAGTGGTGCACAGCCAGCCAGAAGCCCAGCCGGTGGTAGCATAAGGGGGTGAACTCCAGAGAAAAAAAGGCCCCCAGGACCTGGATACTAGGGCTGTGCAAAATTTTGCTGCCCGTTTCGTTTTGACACGGTTTCAACTGATTTCAAGGTCAAAACAGCAGAATCAAAATGAACCAAAAGGCTTCAAAACAGCCTCGAAACAAAACAAGGCTAGTTGAAACATTTCGACTATAGCACTGGGGATGGGAAGTCAGCCCAGCTGGGTGACTTCCCATTCCCAGCACTAGATCGGGCTCGGCGAAGGAAGTCAGCCCAGCTAGGCTGAGTTTCCTCAGCCTGATTGTGGTCAGGCGAAACATTGAAATGGCATCAAAACAGCCTCACTGTTTCCACGAAGCGAAACAGCAAGGTTATTTTGACTCAAAATGAAATTCGATACAAAACACTGTTCTGTCCAGACCTTGAAACTGAAGTTGGAACGGAACAGTGCTGTCTCGCACAGCTATACTGGGCACATGCACTAGTGGAGCCAGGTGGCTGGAGCAGGGCAGAGATTGATAGCTGCAGCGCAGCAGCCTGAGACCACTTCCCACTGACGGCATGCTCTGTCAGACTGTACAGGGTCCGGCTGCTAGCTCTCTCCTCCTGGCTTGCCTGATAGCAGCTGAGGTTGGCAGGTGCTTGAAGCCCCTTAACCCCCCCCCATAGCAGTCCCGGGTGGCTCTGAGCATGGAGTGTGGGGCTCAGTACCAACCATCTGGGCTGGGGCTGCACAGAGCAGGCAAGGAGGCTTCATCATTCACAGCAGCTTCCCAAGCCTGGCAAGGGTAGGAAGTCCCTTCCCTGTACCTACAGCTGAATTAAGAATTTAGGGGGCCCTGGGCAAGAAGGGGATTGGGCCCCTTCCTCCCACAGGAGCTGGACTTCAGCAGGGAAGGGGTCCCTTCCTCTCTTCTCCTGGTGCTGCTGCTGCGGTGGTGTGAGAGAGACCCAGTTCTCACTCTCAATGGTGGTTTATGGTGAGCAATATAAAGTAAACAAGAAGAGGGCTTATTTGCATACTTATTTGCATATTTTCTGGGGTACAGAGATGGAACTTCTTGCCCCTGCCAGGCTTGGGACACGGTTGTGAGCAGCACAGCCTCCCCAGCTGCTCTGTGCAGCCCAAGCCTGGAAGGGCAGCGCGAGGCCCCAGGCTCTGTTCCTGGAGCCACCCAGCTGCTATGTGGGTTCAGGGGCTTCAGATTTACTAATAGCAGCTGCTGCTAGGTGAGCCAGCCAGGGGAAGCCAGTGACTGCACCCTGCACAGCCTGCTGAAGCACAGGGTCAGAGAGAACTGGCCTTGGGCTGTTGCACTGCAGCCACCAAGTTCCACCTTGCTCCAGTTGCCTGGCCCCACCTGGGCATGTCTGCAGGTGCTGGAGGCACAGGCACTGTGGGGGACATGCTGCAGCAGAGCACAGAACTAGGAGCAGGTTCAACCATGGCTCAGTGGAAGAGGCCAGTACCAGCCTGCTGTCCTCCACAGGTACCGTGGACCAAGTCTACCCCAGGCATTCAGAACCACAAGCCAGTCCAGAAGGCGTTGAGGCCTCTGGGCACTCCAGGGCTGCAGCACTGGCTCTGCCCAGTGGGAGCAGTGGCACAAAAGCACCATGCCCAGCCCGACTGCCCCCCAGCATCACTTCCCTGATTTTGGAGGGATCATTGCATCCTGGGATGTTGGAGGACTTCAGCTTGGGTGGAATAGCTGTGGAGAGTGGCCACACCTTAACGGAACAGGAGCAAAATTAGGTGGACTAGAGATAATTCTGCCTGGAAGTGGCATTACTTTAAGCTGAATACTGAGTGCTTTAAATCACTTAAGAGGGTTAACGTGCAGCCAGTGAAGAGTTTAAGAGCTCCAGAAATCACCTGAAATTACTGTGTAACAAGGCCCTAATACACACTAATAGTTTTTCCTGCCTTCTGCTCTTTCAAAATGAAAGCCCTTTTTAAAAATGTGAAACCTCTAGGAGCAGACAGCTGTTGGATTTCATTGTAATTACCTTGGCCTATAACTGTATGAATGAGTCTTTTCCACTCAGTTGTCCAAGTCTGAACCTATTATAAGCAGTTGCAATTCCATGGACTTCAGAGGTGCTAAATGTTGCCTGTTATATCTTTTTGGTCAATGAGAGAGAACTCTAGGTAGTGGGGGGTGCGTGCGTGAGACACACACGCACAAAATTGGGGATAAAAATAAAGATGGCACAAGCAAAAACTCAAGGACATAAATTGTGTGTTTTCTAGGCATTAAAGAAAACAAGAGCATTTCTGCAAATATACAGAAGAGTACGTTCTTGTACATTTGGTCTTTGTGTACATTCTTACAACAGTAATTTCCAGCAGCTATGGAAATCATTGTCACATTTGCACCCATCTTTCTCTTGCTGCTGTCATGTAGTTTTGATGGTTTCTGTAAACATGTACCACATAATCTCATTGAATGATTTAATAGGGAACCGCTTATCAGGAAGAAGATTACTGTGCTTCTTGCCTTGAATACTTTTTCATAAAACTATTTTTATGGTTTCAGATATCATGGGACAACAAGGACATAGACCTGATTCCAGATGGCAGTTCCATTGCTGTGACCAGTAAAAACAAGTACCGTGATACTGATCTTTTAAAAAATTCTAGCTAGTGAGTCTTGCAACAAGGCCTCAAAGAAGCCAAGGGCCACTTAGGGAGTTTTGGTGAACTTTTGCAGGCCAGTCAACACCCCTCCCCTAGCACCAGCTCACCAAAACTCCCTTTAGTGGTTCTGCTCTGCACTTGGCTAGGTGGTTGGGGTGGGGCTGTGGGTGGGCAGGGAGCGGCATCTGAGATTAGAACCAGTGGACAGGGCCAGGGCTGGGATTGGGATTTGCTTCCTGCATGCCCCTGCCCACAGAACTGATGCCCATCACAGGAACATGCGGGCAGTGGATTGTGGCTCTGCCCTGGGCCCCACCCTCTCACTGTCACTGCCTTGTGATCCCGGCTCCCACACAAAGCTCCCCACCTGGCTGTGGCCCCATCCCATCCACCCACCCACCTGCTTGTTCTGTCAGGTGCCCCCAGTGGTGGGTGTGGGGTGGATTGGCCAGGGTGCCCAGGCAGTGGGGCCAGATCTGGTGGTGGTGGCAGCTGGAAGGATCTGCTGCTGCTGGGAAGTGAGTCCAGCTGCCATGCTATCCCAGGCCTGCTGCACACCCAGGGATGGTAGGACTGTCTACCTAGGCCAGACAAAATCCCTTGGTGGTCCAGATTTGGCCCATGGGCCATATTATGCCCATCCCTGCCTCAGAGTGAGAGCGATACTGCTGCTTTTCATGTTAGGATTCTCTTTTAGGCAGTCTAGTTCCTAGTACATATGCGAGAATTGGAAATGGGTAACCCTGAGAGAACTTAATTGACAGTGAAAAATGTGGGTGGGCAGATGCAATATAAACCTGCATAGAAATCTGCCAACTCTGCCCATAACACTGTCTTCTGTGTATTTAAGTCCTGGTGTGGTTGTCTCTCTCCTTTGTACTTATGTTCAGCTTCAGTCCCTGTCTCCTTTTCATCCACTGAAGAACTCAGAGCAAAAGTGTATGAACCCTTGACCTACCACCCAGACAAGCCTGTTGGAAATACCTCATTTGTGCACGTGTCTGAGAGATGTGCTAACATTTTTTTCCAGCATGTTTGTGAAATTGCAAAATATTGGGTCCCTCCTTCTAGGGTTCAGAAATCTTAGGACACTTGTTGATCCTCTATTTCCTTCTCCTTCCTAGTGAAGCAATAATTCTGAATAGAATTTTTTCCCTTTTGTTACAAATTCTTGGGAATATGTAATGTAGCTCTTCCTGTTGACTTGACACATGCCAGATCAACACTTGGGATCTCAATATTGCGCTGTTAGACAGGAGGGCTTGATTCAAAATTATATACATGCACACACAACTACACAAACACTCCATGGGCTCATACATACATGCACTTCCATGGCTGTGTGTTAACACTAGGGGCGTTTGGGGTAATGGGCTTGGGGTTACTCAGGGTCATGGTGCCCCGAGGTTACTTGGGGTCACTTGGGGCCCTGGGGTTACTTGGAGTTAATTGGGGCCCCGGGCAGAGGTGAGGGAAAAAGGTGGGGCCGCAGTGAGGAAAAGCAGCGGAGCTGGAGGTAAGAGGTGGTGGTGTAGAAGCTGGCATAGAAACCAGGGAGAGAGAGAGAGAGAGAGAGATTGGACAAGGGTCAGAGGGACAGGGATCAGAGATTAGAGTGGGGCCAGGACTGCAGAAAGACAAACCCAACTGGGGTTCCAAAAATATCAGTTTTTATTAAACAGGCAATGCACTACACAGCACAAAATTATTAGTGTGTGTGTGTGTGTGTGTGTGTGTGTGTGTGTGTGCGCGTGCGTGCACACACACACACACAGAATTCAGGTCCTTTGCTTGGAGAAAGAAGGTAGGTGATAGCTACCTATCCTAGGCTGTCTTCTCCAACGAGGGGTTGCCGGCAGGGCCTCTGGGTGGATAGGTGATGTGGTGTAGTGCTAGTCCAGATGGAGAGGGCGTCCCAAGGAGATATAGGGGTGGGCTACCTGAGTCTCCTATGGGAAGAACCTGCCCAGGCAAGGGCCAGTCCTGCTCTGATGAATACGTGCAGATCCAGGTGTCTTCACTGGTGGGATACAATGGTAGGGTTGCTGGTTTCTGTAGGGTCTTTGTCTTCCAAATGTTGGGTTCCTGTAGGTTCTTTATCTTTCAAATGCTCAGTTTTGTCTCTGTTCCTGGGTGAGGTCTGTGGCTCGTGGGTGAGTCAATGCAAGGCAATGGTCCGGTCATTCAGTTGATGGTTCTGTCATTACTGGTCATTCAGTAGAGGCCTGCTACCATTATGTCTCAAGCGCCCTCATTCATTCAGGAACCAATTTACATAGGAGAGGTAGGTATGAGTCACAGTTGCAACATATTGTACAATAAGGTATGCCTGGGCAGGGGACACAAGATGGAGGCTTGGCATTACAAAATGGAAATTTGACATTACTTGACATTACCTTGGTTAACTTTACAGACACAGACCTAAATCATACAATATGAATATGAAACAATAAAAATCAATGCAAAAATGATAGGAATACAATGTAATACAATATAAAACAGTAAAAGTCAATGCAAACATAACAGAACACTATTTACAATATAGAGAGGGATTTATTACAATAATAGAACTTAGCTTACCTATGACTACTTATAATTACTTATAAGGGATAGAGAGGACAGGGAGAAAGTCAGAAATCATTGGGGAGGTAATGTATTTTTAAGTTTAAAAAAATAAAAGAGAACCTGGGGGGTTTGCTACATTCCTGCCATGAGGATTTGGACTGGGGCTTCAATGAGACTACTCATGCTAGTAAACAATCAGTTTGATTAGGATCAGGCTTCCTGGCCAGAAATACAGAGGACCAGGAGAAGCATTTTTTTTTTTTTTTTATAAGAGTTTTGTGACTCTGTGAATTTTACCATTAAGTGACAATCTTCTTTTTCACCTTTTTTCTTAGAAGGATATAATTCTCTCTAGTTCTCAGAGGGAGAAAAATACCTTTTTAAAACTACTTTTGTTTTATTTTGTTTCTAGTATATTTCTATGAGCAAGATGGATGTATTTGCTGTCCTATGTGTTCAAGGAAACTGACATGTATAAGCTAACCAAAATCTCTCTTCATGTCTGTAAAGGAGGGACTTTATCAATAAGTACATTGATTACATCTTCAACAAGTCAGTGGAAGTGGTGTATGAGGAGTTCAAGAGAGGATTTTACAAAGTCCTGGACAAAGATATAGTTAGTTTCTTTCATCCTGAAGAACTGATGGAGGTGACCATTGGAAACACAAATTACGACTGGAACAAGTTTGAAGAGGTTTGAGGGGGGAAGTGGGAGAATATTCTTCTATATTAAGTTGATTTCCAGGCTTCCTTCACTGTATGCGGGTTCTGTATGTGCAAATTCACTCTTATGCGATAACCCTTTTTATACCAAAGATTCGTTATATGAGAGGTAAATTCACTCTTATGCAGTCGGTGTGGTGGAAGCTCACAGTCGGCTGCTTTGTGCAGTGCATTGTGGGAGTGATGTGTGCACCAAAATATAGTCTGTGTGGATCTGTGTTCCTTGTTCATTGTCTGCAACATGTCTGTAGTTGCCTTCCCCTTTATGATAGTGCCCTGTGCTTGTGTGTACTGTCTGCTGTTGGTGAGTACCAAAATTGTCTTGTAAACGTGGTGGAAATGGGCTTGGGCGTCAGTATAGTCAATGTCTTGGAACGTATCCTTATTTGATGCATTGTAAAGTGGGTTCCCTGTATGTGAATTTGAGTTATGCGCTGTTTTCCAGGAATGCATGTACAGCATAAAGCGAGGGAAACCTTTATCTACCCAGTTTCATTTCTTTAGAATAAAGTACTCTCTCGCTCTCATAATTTGATCAACTTTGAAGAATGCAGAGTATCATGGAATATACACTCCATCACATCCCACCATCAAAATGTTTTGGGAGGTTTTCCATGACCTACTTCTAGAAGAGAAGAAGGGCTTTCTTTGTGGGTATCATTTCCATGAACAGATAATTTTGTTTCTCCTTAAAATGCAGCCAGTGGAAAATCTTTTAAAATATGATAAGCTATCATGAGTCATTCTTCATTGGCACAGATTTAGGGATCTACAAAACAAAATTACTGTAGAGTAAAAAATGATATCTGAATGAAATACTGCCATTACTTTCAGTACCCTTTGCCTCAAGCCCTTTATGCACATGAATAGTCCTTCTGGTATCCTTCTATCAGTGAGACAATGCATATGTGTAAGCCTGTGGTTCTCAACTGGGGTCCATGGTACCCCAGCATGCCACAAGACCTTTTAGATGCTGTAATGCAGATGCTGTCACTGCTGCAGCAACAGACAAGTAAAGCTGCCCTGTGCACTTGCAGTCCTGCATTAGGGCTCCCTTATAACTAAAGTAGGTAGGAGAGCCAGTTTATGCTGTAGCCCTTTTCAGGCTGTTCCCCCATTGGCAATGCGTAGGGGGTGCATGAAGGTGCATGTGCACCCCCTGAGATTGCTGGTGCACCCCCTGAGAGAAGTGCTGCCGACAATGCCAGCGGCACCTGTGGGCGGTTGCCACTCACTGCTCCCCCGCCTCGCCACTGACCCTGCCAGTGGTGCCTGTGGACAGTTGCCAATTGCTGCTCCCACCGCTGCTGCTGCTGCAGCCTTCAGATGGTCGCCATGCCCCCCCAGCCTCCGGAGGCACACATCGTTCATGTGTTTTCCCCCATGCTCCTTCTGGCAATGCACGAACAGTTCCACCTGTCTCGTACACTTCTGTTTCTGAGAGACGCTGTACAGAGTCGGATTGGGAAGGGCTATAGCACAAGCTGCCTCTCCTGCCTGATTTTATGGTTATCAGAGAACCCTAATGCAGGACGAATGCAACCATGTGCCACAGGCCTTCAGTCAGGTTGTGCATGAGATGCACAGGGCAGTTTTACCTAGCAGCAGTAGCAACCAGTTGAGAACCACTGAGGCAAGTTGAGCACAATGGTGGTTCTCAACCGGTTAACACTGCTGCCAGGTAAAACTGCCCTGTGCATCTTGTGCACAGCCTGACTGAATGGCTGACACATATGGGTGCACCTCCTGCATTAGGCTTCCCTGAAAAGCTGAAAGCAGGTAGGAGAGCCACTGAGAAGTTGAGCACAAGGGTGGGGATACGGGCATGTTTCAGAAAAGTTATGGAAGGGTACTCTTATTCTGAAAAGTTGACAACCACTGGTGTAAGTGTTTGTAGGGCTGAGGCCTTGGGTTGCAAGCATTTCATAAGGGCATTGTCTGTGTGCCTTACTAGCCAGGCGTTTGGTGCAATGCACCATAAATAATTGGAATATCATTCAAAAAAGCATTATGAGCAGTAGGTTCCTATGAAACATGCTGTCTTTTTTGTCAACGATAATAAATATCATGTGTACTATATCTATAATACTAATTCTTAAAATTTATATTTTCAAATGTAATTTGAAAGTACAATTTAATACCATCCCCTTCCAGAAAAATCTAATCCTGTTCTGCTCTGCAGTGTTTCTTACAGGAAGTGACCGAATCCTTATACTGGGAATGAATTGTATAAGGATAAAGTTCTATTTCAATGGGGCTCTGTCAGAAGATCACTTTCCTCAAGCACAAACTTGCTTTCAAATCCTATTCCTTCCACCATATTCAGACAAAGAAATTCTCAAGGAGAAGCTTCTTACCGCTCTCAGTAACAACCGGGGATTTGGAAAATAGTGAATCACAAACTTACACCACAACCATCACTAAGAAACAGACTGTTCTCTAGTCTCACGACCTTGGATTCCATATGTATCAAGCCTCCTGTTGAACTTAGTCCAGTAGGTTACCTTGAATTTTGGAGGGTTTTTAAGGCTATGGTGGCAGTTCCCTTTGGTCAGTAGTGTCAGAATTAGTTAGGGTCACACTTATAGAAAGAAACAGGTTAATTACTGTATGTAAATGTAATGGTTGGATTGATTCTCTAAAAACCAGAACAGATTTAGAGCACCGCCTAAAATAGGTTTGATTTCAGAAAGGATGAGAGACACTCTAATGTCAATCTAGAGTTGCTATTTTACAGAGTGATATTCTATCTGCTATCTAATTATTGCACCAAACCAACAAACTGTGTTCAGTTACTGTGACAGCACATAATCTCACATTCAAAATATTCTGATCATTCAGGCTACAGACAGACATTACATATAAAATGGTTTAAATGATAAAAAATTGGTTTAAACCTGTAACAGAACATATATTCAGTGCACATAAACCAGTTTAAAAATGGCTGACACTGGTTTAAGATAAACCTGGTTGAAAGTAGTATCAGACTTAACTGATTTGGGTCAAACTGTTTTATGTTTGTCCCAGACCCCTTCCTGGTTTAAGTTAAACCAGAGATTCCCAGTATCCTGGCATGCTCTCTGGGCTGTGCTTTCTGCTCCAGAGAGCAGAACTGGCCCCAACCCCCTGCTCCCTGGCCAGAGCTCTGGCAGAGACTGCAGGTACAGCAGGGTCTGCCTGGCTTCCCCCTGCCCCAGCCCCCCTTGCTGCTCACTGCTCAAGCAAGAAACCCCCCTCCCTTCTTCCCATCTCCCACAGCATGGACCCCAGCCCCATGGACCCTAGGCATGTGGTATGCTAACTAATATTGAGAGGTGTCTGTGTGTGTCTCTCCAATTTCACTGGGAAAGCCGACAGAACAGTGTCCGCTTAGGGCTTTTTGGAGCTAATTGACAGGTCAGAGAGGCTATTGTTTTGCTGATGGTGTGATAAACACTGTTATCAGCCCCCTGCTCGCTTGCTTGCCTATCAGTTTGCTGCAGACAGTATAAAGAAGCAGGGACAGAGATTGAAAAGCTCCGTATCATCAACAGATGCATGCACTGCACACTCCCTCCCCCCCCCCCCCCCCCCCTCCTCACC
>NW_005841893.1:2402364-2409667 GCF_000455745.1 Alligator sinensis
CATCCTTGCCTCAACACTCCCACCCCTTGAGCAGCCAGTGCAGACAGACCTCTACTCAGAGGTGCTGCCCAGGCTTGTCCACACCCTGCCTCAGCTCAGCATTGTTCAAGGGAAGGGAGGGCTGATCTAGCACCCCCTGGCTTCTAGCCAGAGCCACTGGCATGTGCCTGAATTTCCTCAGTCCAGAGAGAATGTCTATGACATTACAAACTGGTTTAGCCTAGCCATGTTAAACTAACCTGCAAAGGTTGAATCAATTCAGGCTCATGCTTTTTGAATATCTGTCCCTAGCCTTAGGGAACACGTGTTGTGTAAGATACTTCATAAAATATGGTTTTGAAATGTGCAAGAAGAAAAAGAGAATTTTTTTATGCTACAATCAAATATAAGTAGCCACCGCCCACTATTAAAAGAAAAATTCAAAGAAAATACAAAATAGCATTTGGTAGCATCCTTAGACCTATTCTCTAACCTCACAAAATATATAAATAGAACAACCTGTTTGCTGCACCCAAAACATAAAGCTGGCCAGTTCCTATTTATAATTTAACTTTAGTTTGTCAACTTTTACTAACTCCATGACTATACTGCTAGTTATTGAAACAAGATTTTTTGCCTTTCTCTTAATGAAAGAAACTTCTTGGACCCTATTTTTTGTGAGAAACTTGAAAGTGTTAATATATGCAGTAGCATATACGATGCAAGAATGTTGCTGTTTCTGAATAATTCTCTGGAAGATTGTGGTTCAACAAGGAGATGGACAAGGATGTTAAATATATTTGATGAGAAACTTCTGTAATAATGTCTCATTAAAATGTTTCTTCTGTACGTAGATACACACCAAAATATAACTTTCAAGCCAATATTATACTAAGTAAAACTTACTCAAGAAATCAGTGTGATCTGCTTAGAAGATAAAAGCATTACGCCGCTATCTGTACTTGGCATTTTGTTGCACAAAACTGTGATTTTCTTTTATTTACTCTGATTTACAGGCCAAATAAAATTGCATCCTGATTTTGTGTTCATGTGGCTCTAATTATTGCTTCATTCTACACTCTTCTTCATGAAGAAGTAAAACCACTTACTTGGTCATGTGCATGCTCTGCTAGTGGAAAAATGGAATGAATGAGCTGACTAGTTCTTATTCTGAGGGGCACCTGAAGTCTAACAAGGGGTGCCTTGGGAGTTAAAAGTTTAAGAACAATTGCACTAAACTATCTTTTTTATGACAGCCTTTATATACAGTTAAACACAAACCATTGTTTTTGTGGGGTTTTTTCATTTTAGCTTAGTCTGTTTCTGCTTCTTTCCCAGAACTGAAGAAAGATCCTTTGTGTCCAGAAGCTTGCCAGACCAGACTTCTCTCCCAACTATACAGTTGATCCAATAAACTCTCACTTCCTGACAAGACAGTTTAGTTTAGTGGTTCTTAAACTTTTAGCACCCAAGGCAACCCTTGTTAGCACCTCTCAGAAAATGCCAGCTCTTAATTTTCCCTTGTTTTTTGACTACAGAAATAATGTTTTGTTGTAATGAACTCACAATAGAAAGCCCACAAAAGGTTAGAATGTTTTAATATTGTGAATTCTTATTGGAAATCTCTTGAGTTTATCTTGTAAATTATGTTTGTGTCCTGATCTGGAGGGCTGCTGTTTCTGAGGGATAGGGGAATGAAAACCCAGAAACTGCACCAAATGCTTGGAAACAACACTTTCCCTATGGTTGCATTTACTGAACAGACCCAGGAGAAAAAACAATACTGAAGAAAAGCAATACAGCTGTCTCATCCAATTCAGACAGGGGGATCAGCAAGACTTTGACATCACCTGCCTCAATCCGTTGTTACAGGCCAGATCTGGCTGTATCAGCTCAGCCGGAGAGCTGGTGAAGAAGCCCAGCCCCAGAGCAGCAGTGAGGCTCTGCAGTGCCTTAGACTGGGCTGATCACTGCCTCTGTTATCCTTGACGTTCCCGTGTTATGCCTTTTGCCTGACTTCAGACTAACATGGTTAACCACCTCATGCTGTCTGTCATGCACGAGTTTTGCTTTCCCTTCTCCCTCCTGGGGAAAGCCCAGTTTCAGTTTCCTGCAAGGACACGCCTCCTTACTGCTTCCTCCTCCAGAGCAAGGAGGAGCCTCCCCCTCCAGCTAAGCAGTATTTACACTTGTTGCCAGCTGGAGGAGGAGAATCTGCATCAGCTCAGAGCTTCGGTGGCACTGGGAGAGCTTGTCAAAGCTCACAGCTGCTGCTAACTTTCCTGCACATTTTTGAAGCTTGTCTTATCCCAGTTCCTTGCTCAAACACAAACTGGGAGACCGGAGGATTGTATCCAGGCCTGACCCTACTGGACTCTGCAGGATTTGCCATCTGCATAGGTTAAAGCAGACCTTCTGTCCCAGATCCCTGCCTGGCTCAGGTTAGGTCACAGTGAAGACAAGAATACCAGGATGCCTAAGAAAATGCCAAGGGACTGCCAGACCCCCAGGCATCACAGCAAGAGGAAAAGGGGTTTGTTGTTGCCTCTGCCACCGCTGCCGCCACCACCACTACCCCCATCAGCTGCACCATCTTCATCATCTTTGCCTTCATTGTTTTTTTTCCCAACACAACGGTGCCATCCCAGTCTCTTCAAAAAGTGTGCACAAGAAATCCGTCAGATACACTGCAAACAGGACTACTTTGCAGTAGTAGAGAAAAATGGGAGCGTTATCATCTTTGACCAAGGAGATGAACACCAGGGTCATCCCAGGAAACCTAGTGAGTATGTGTTTGGAAAGCTCAGGGGCAGATCTTGAGGGAGGGGGAAATGAAATTGTTCCACTGATGTCATCAAATCATGCTGATCTGAACTAGCCATGAAAGTTTCCTTCTATTGGTTGTTAGATGCCCAGATCTATCCCTGTGAGAGTTAAATAGCTACCCCCCGGCACGATTTTATTCTTAAATCTCCTTTTTTTACATTGGGTTGCTCTTCCTTTTTAAATTAAATTGATCTCAGGATCAAGGGGACTCACGCTGATCTTCACAGAAGTCTTTGGGTGACTTTTCTCCTGCTGTTTCAGCTCCAGTTCTCTGACATCGCTGTCACCAGAACAGTTTCCTTTCTCTGTTGAAACACTCCAGTTTCAGTTTCCATTCTAGATAAAGCAGAATCTGACCGAGGGAAAACACAGGCTGATTGGCTCAGGGGAGAACTCCAGACTCCTTCTCCTGATACAACACCAGAGTCTGGGGAAATTAACCTTTTCCCTGCAATCCTCAGCACTTTATTTTCATTACAAATCCTTGCCTCTTGTTCAGTTCTCAGCCACTGAGGGCCTTGGGGAAGTGGGTGTCAGCCCTGATCACTGGCTTTCTTTTTATGGGCAAATGTTATGAGTGGACTATAACAGAAGGAGCAGAAATTATTACATTAGAAGGCAAATGAAAGATATATATGAGGACAATTTTTAAAGATACAGTGAGCTCTTGAAGGTATCTGAGATTCTCTTATATACAATGCATGTGTACATCTACTGAGCTGAGTCTACAATGTAGGTAAACTCTTGTCCATAAATGTTACTAGCATTCCCATATAGTCATTTCCCATTTGTGATCTACTTCCTCTCTCCTGATGTGTCCTACCTCCTTTGAGTGGATTGTCTAGGACTGACACCTAAATGCAGGAGTCCTAGTCTAATTATGAAGTTCAAATGATTCGTCAGGATATTTCAGCTGTGGAAATGCAGTAGGCCTGGTGCAAAAGGTGTGTACCACGTTGCATGGTAGAGAAATTATATTTAAGGGGAAACTGTTGGTTGCTCTGTGAGCTCACACTGTGTTACTGTTAAAGAGGTTATAAAACCTAAGCTGACTAGACATTTCTGGCTATTTCTTTTGTTGTTGCAATTAGGGGTGTAACAATAAAGATTTTCTTGGCCGATACTGATAGCAGATGATTAACTAACCATATCAGCCAATTCTGGTCTGATAACTGATATTTAGTATTAGTGCAAGGCATTTTAAACTACTGATATCAATAAACCTTTTTTTTTTGTTTTGTATTTATAACACGTACATGCCTCCTGCCTGTTTTGGCCCTTGATGAGGAAGGCGGTGACTGCCTTATTCCCATGCATTTTGCCCCCCTGTCCACAGCTCCTATCCTCTGCCCCACTCCCTGCACAACCCATGCTGTCATCCCGAGCAGGTGCGGCAGACCACTGTGTGGACAGTGGCAATGGAACCATTTGGAGCCCTGAAGCATGCTGCTGCCTCAGCGCCAGCAGGACCTGCACAGCCAAACTCCCAGGGCCACCAGGGAGAAGTAACTTTTGCAAAGGCGTTCAGTGCCTGGCAGAGCAGAAAGTCCCTCATGCAGCACCTTACCCCACCCATGCACAACTCAACATCTCTACAGACCCCTGCTGCGCACGCAACATTGCAATGACAGCAGCAGCAGCAGGACCTGGTAATGGTCCCTATATCACTGAGCACAGAGCCCTGAGACTGCTTCTGGTGCTGCTGCCCTGCCTCCCCTGCCCACAGGGGCCTGTAGTCCACTGTAGGCTTGGGCCACTGGTGGGGTGCAAGGACCAGACTATGCTCACCAGGGTGCTTCAGGCATGTGGCTGTAATTATCGGCTACAACGACCAAAAAAAAAAGCCAATAGCCAATAACATCATTTCTCCTTTCATTGGTGCCAATCCAATAGCCAACTAATATATTGGTGTACCCCTAGTTGCAATGACATTATGGCTTGAAACATTTCCTGCAGACCTGGGAACACCAACGAGAAAGCTCGTTGTGTATCAGAACTGGAGAGCCAGCCTGACTATATGCAATTGTGACGTTGATTAATGTTTCCCCTTGTGTAAGTGGATGTGCACACAAGTGAAAGAGCCAGCAGAATTGGCGGGATGGAAATGTGAACATCTGCAAGGTCTCTTTCATGTGCATTAATCTGGTGGTCTGACTTTCACAGACAAAACAGCACTTGCAGAAAGGGCCAGGTGCTCAGTGCCTTTCAAAATCAGTCTATAAAATATAATTACTTTGTGCTATATTCCACTACATTCCTTGCAGGAGGTGTGGGGGGCTGGAAGCAAAGGTGATATTGATATTGTAGGTTGCCTGGAGCTGTGTTAAGAGCTTGGAAAAATCTGTCTGCAAAGTGTGTGGTTGCACTGGACCACCACCCCGACTCAACGTTAGACAAGGAAGGCTGGGCTATTACTGAAACCTAAGGCGGGTACCACTTCTGGTGCTCCACAGCTGTCTGTATTCCATACCTACCTTTCTGTGGCACAGCCATATATATCTGTTTAGTGACTTACTGTTCAAGTTTATACTGAGACAGATTTTTCTTCTGAGAGCATTAATATTTCATGATTTTGCCAGGTATTAATATTATTTAGATTTATATGCCACCCTATCCAAAAAGGCTTAGAGCCTTGTCCACTGTCTTAAAATGGTGATAGTTTCTATCTCAATTTTCTCTTCAGGACATGTTAATTTAAGAAAGAATACGCGGGTGGATTGCGTGGACACTGAAGCTACCCATATGCTCATTCTCTCCTTGGAAGGCAAACTATCTGAGCACAGTGTTTCAACCACAACGAAGTCTGAAATAAGGTAGGGAACATGGGTGACTGGTGCCACCTTAGTCAGGGGGGGCGCGTCCTCCCACTGACCTGGGGGAGTTCCCCCCGCAGCCTATCTCCCTGCCTGTGGGGACCCTCGCGGCCAATCCCGCGACGGCTGATCACTGCAGCCAGTTGCTGCAGCCGCTTCTGGGAATGGCTGCAGCGATTGGCTGGCACTTGCAAGGTGGGCACTGCCTGCCCCCCCTGCCAATCACCTAAGAGGTGAACGTGGGTGGTCAGGGGGTGCACATGCACCCCTGTGCACCCCCTACGTGTTGCCACCGGTAGGGAATGTCTCGCTGGATTGGAGTGAGGGTAAGGGTGGGGATGATGGTCAGATGGTGAGACCAGGGTTTGATGAAGACAAGAATCAAAGTGATCCAAGAGAAGGAGCTGGTTTAGAGCTAGTTTATGGCACAGAAGGTAAGGGTGATAAAACAATAGCATTGAGAAGTGGAAGTGAGAGACTGTGCAGTTATCTGGGTTGCCAGCATGGTAGATGAAGGAGCCCAAAATAAGGGTTAGTGGCTGAGAACTGAGCCTCAAAGTCCAAGTGGGGAGTCAGCACCTATAATTGACAGTCATTTGGTGGGCAAAATGGAGATCAGAAGAACAGTATGATGGGGTTATTGAGGCTTCCTAGGTCAGGCTATCTCTGCCCCTGTATGTCTGCAACAAATGCCCAGGCAGGAGGGAGGAGGATAAAAGTGGGTAACCTGGCTCAGACAGAGGAGGACTGACAGATGAGAGTTCTTCTTTATTACCTTTGTAGCCCTGGGGGGATGCCAGGGGAGCAGATGTGGGCGGAGAGGTAGAGCTGAAGGAAAATCACTTAGAGTTGGGTGCCCGGGTGTTTTCCTAAGCCTGGTGGTAGTGATGGGATGAAGGAAGAGTTTGAGGAAGAAGGTTCTGAGGAGGACTGGATGACTACACAGTCCGGTGGGTGGCGAAGTGGCTAGAGGGTCGCACCCAGAGAGTTGTGGTGGATGGGTCAGTTTTGACCTGGAAGGGTGTGGGCAGTGGGGTCCCGCAGGGCTCGGTCCTTGGACCGATGCTCTTTAATGTCTTCATCAGTGACTTGGGCAAGGGAGTGAAGTGTACTCTGTCCAAGTTTGCGGATGACACAAAACTGTGGGGAGAAGTGGGCACACCGGAGGGCAGGGAACAACTACAAGCAGACCTGGATAGGTTGGACAAGTGGGCAGAAAACAACAGAATGCAGTTCAACAAGGAGAAATGCAAAGTGCTGCACCTAGGGAGGAAAAATGTCCAGCATACCTACTGCCTAGGAAATGACCTGCTGGGTGGTACGGAAGTGGAAAGGGATCTTGGAGTCCTAGTGGACTCCATGATGAACATGAGTCGGCAGTGTGACGAAGTCATCAGAAAAGCTAATGGCACTTTATCATGCATCAGCAGATGCACGACGAATAGATCCAAGGAGGTGATACTTCCCCTCTATCGGGCGCTGGTCAGACCGCAGTTGGAGTACTGCGTGCAATTCTGGGCACTGCACTTCAAGAGGGATGCAGATAACCTGGAGAGGGTCCAGAGAAGGGCCACTCGTATGGTTAAGGGCTTGTAGGCCAAGCCCTACGAGGAGAGACTAAAGAACCTGGACCTTTTCAGCCTCTGCAAGAGAAGGTTGAGAGGTGACCTTGTGGCTGCCTATAA
>NW_005841893.1:2409771-2426372 GCF_000455745.1 Alligator sinensis
ACTCTTTCCTGCCTATGCAGGGGGTCGGACTCGATGATCTATTGAGGTCCCTTCCGACCCTAACATCTATGAATCTATGAGGGGAGGAGCCCCTCACAGTTGCCTCTTGGGGTAGGGTGTGAGAGCGGAGCAGTTGTAGAGACAAGGACACATAGTGGCAGAGAATGAAGCACTGGATTATTTTCAGGTGTGTTCCCCTTCTGCCTAAGGGACTTTGAAAACAACAGAGTATTTTAGGAGAAGCTTTGTCTGTAACAGTGGTGCTCACAGAGCCCCTCTACAGGCCATAATATGCTCTGGGGCCTGACACTGTCCCCTGCTCCCCTGCCACCCTGCAAACCAGGAATGGGTCTTAAGGACCCAACACTTCCCCACCTCGCCCTCCACATGCCAGTATTGGGCCCTGGAGCCCAGCACCTCCCTCCCCCCCGAGGCCTCCACATTGGGATTGGCTCCTGGGACAGCACTGCCCCCACCTGGCTCTGCACACTGGGATTGGGCGCCAGATCCAGTGCACAGGGCCCAGGGCTTCCTGTGGGCTCACCGATTTGGCAGCAGGGGAGCAGCACTATTACTCCCCTGCCACCAAACTTCTGGAGCCATGGGGAATCCCACGGGATGGATGACACAGCACCCAGGACCACATCTTGTCTGTAGATTAGAGATTGAGCACCCCGATCAACATCATTAATGCCCAGCCAGTGTTAATTCCTGTATGTTAGTGCACTGGGGACAGCTCTGGTTACAAGCAAGGTTGGCTTATTTTTTGTAAAACTGGCAGGAAAAGTATGGTAGCCTGAGAGGTGTTTCTATCATAAAGGAGGGAATAGGGAAGAATCCCCTTTGGAGCCTACAACATTTCTTTTTAATCCAGAAAGAAATGGGGCATTTTGAGGACCATTCAAGCACTGAATCACATGTATTATCAAAGCACTGTATTCTCTCATACTGAGTAGTAGAGAATATGGGAGTCCTAGTCTGTGAATAGTCAGATTTCTTTCAGTGGGACAACTGAGAGGCCAGCAACTGAGGCCATATAAAGCATCTCCTCTTGTTGAACTGTGTTCTTGACTGAGCTACAGGAGGCCTATAACTATAATACCACTGTCTGTAACTGTGCCCAAGCTAAAGTTTATATAGTTAAAGATCTGGGCCTCCTTTTATATACACTGGTGCAAATTGGAGTCAGCTCAGTTGGACTACAACAATATGCAAAAGAAGAGTGGGGAATGTTAGAATTAGGCCATATTTTCCCGGTAGCTCTGGCTAGATGAGCTGAAAAACATAGAAAAGGTTACAAGTTGGATCCTTGGGCTGGCTCCTGTGGAATTAAGACCAGGGTCCTTTATATTGGATTCATAGTACTCTCTGTACTTTTTTTTCCCTCTCAGACTTTTGGAAGATTTAGGAAACAAGCCTATTGTTCAGATTGCATGTGGAGACCATCATTCTATGGCACTGTCTAAAGGTAAGCTCCTTCCTTAGTGCATTCTCTAAAATAAGTCACATTATTGCAGCCCTGTCCTCAAAAGCAAGCCCTTTAAGTATCACCATTAGGTAAGGACAAAATCATGGCATGGTGATCACTAAATGAGAAACTGTTTACAGGTTTTGGATAGAGAAGATGGTGTAGTGATTAGATTATTAGAGTAGAATTTGGGAGACCTAAGTTCAGGACCAGATATTTAAAGGTATTTGCCCATCTGATTATCATAAAAATCAGTGGGTAATAAATGGCCAAATACCTTTTAAGTTGCTAAGCTTTTGTCAGCAGGTTCCTCATTTGTGAAATGCAGATATTGTACCTTCTGGAGGTGTTGCATCAATAAATAAATAAGTGAATATGGTACAGTTGTAACGGGGCTATATAAGGGTCTAAGACAGCTACACTTCACCCATTTTGACATGAATGTATTAATCCGTGTATCTCAGGTTGTGCTGTTCTCTAACTGCACATGCTGGTTTCCTATGAATGACATGAGACAATGTTTTCCAATGAGATGAGGTTATTGTTTTACCACCTCTCACTAGATTTCTTCCTGTCATTTATTCCTGCCCCTGAAAGTATGAGAGGCCTCTTGTCATGAGTGACTGGTGCCTCCTGAATCTGGGGAGGCACCCACAGAAGCCGCCGATGGCAGATACCAACAGCATCAGTGTTGGCCGTCAGGGGGCACCGGCCCCTTCAGGAAGGGCATGTGCACCCCCGTGCATCCCCTACCAGTCGCCTATGCCTCTTATTCTGAATTCTGCTCACTCTGTTTCTAACAAAGCAATGTCAGAAGCTTTTGCTTGAGCAAAGATTACAGGATTGGATCTTTAAGAGACAGCAAAAGACAGCTTGTTTTATAGATTGAGCATCAGGCTAGAAGTTAGGAGTTCCTGGTTTTATTCCCAACCCTGCCACTCTATGGGTAGGGACAGAAATTACACATAAATCACTATAAGTGATTGGAAACCGGTTCAAATCTGTAACACAATAGAAGTTCAGTGCACATAAACCACTTATAACCAAGTCCAAATAACCAAGACTTGTTTAAGTTAAACCTGGATGGATGTAGTATCAGACTTAACTGATTTAGGTTAAACCAGTTTATTGAACTTCTGTCCCAGATCCCCTTCAGATTCAAGTTACCACACAGTCCCCCCAGCATCCCAGCATGCTTTGCACCTCCTCCTCAAACCACATATTGCAGCGGGGGTGGGCTAGCCTGGGCCCAAGCTGTCTGCTCCAGCCAGCATGGAGGTGTGTTTTAGTGTCCCCTGGCTTCTGGCTTGGCCCCCTACAGGCATGTGGCTGCATTTCCAGTATCTGTTCACTTGGTGCTTGTAGGTTAGTCTAAGCTGCGTAGACTGAACCAAAGATTGAATCGATTCAGCCTTGGGCTTTTTGACTGTATCTAGCTTGTGCCATTGAGTAAATTACTTTCTCTTTCCATATATGTAAAATGGGGGTGATCAATTTCTATGATGATTGCTTTCATCTCTGGTTGAACTGTGTTACAAAGCATTGAGGATCAGGGAAATTTCTATTCATCACAACATGTAGGGTATAGTTTTTGATTTTCAGAATCAAAATCCAGCTAGTCCTGAATTTATTGCTGGTGCTTCTTTGCAACCTGATATCTTGTCCCTACATGGTGATATCATTTGATTGTTGACAGGTCTTGATGGAAGGTCATGACATGAAGAAAGGGGAGGCTGGACCCATCAGGTGCCAAAGCTAAATTCACTGTTGGCACCTGGTGGGTCTGGGAGCTAGGTTATCCCATTGTCATGTCTTATGTGGGCTCTGGATACATGCTCACGCACTTGGCGTTTCAATAGATGGAAAACTTTATCTTTGAAACTGAGGTGTACTCATGTTTTTTTGTGTGAAGGAGGTGAGCTCTTTACCTGGGGAAAGAATTCCCATGGCCAGCTCGGAGTCGGAAGCCAGATCACATTCACCAAGATGCCACAGCTGGTGAAGGACCTCCAGGGCATCCCTGTAGCTCAGATTGCTGCAGGAGGAGCTCACTGTCTTGTCCTATCCCTGTCAGGGGCTGTCTACTCATGGGGAAAGAACAGTTTTGGACAGCTGGGACTGGGGTACACAAAAGGTAAGGAAAGATTCACAACAGCTTTTAAGTAAGATTTTGCCAACCTAGCTAGGAATATGAAACACTAGCAGAGCAATTATACCTGGAAACTGCAACCCCCACTGACTTTTGTTCATGTACTAGTTAGTCTAGGTCAGTTCCTGAAGATGCAAGGAAGAGTTTGATGTTCAGCTCTGGAAGGGAAAATGAATCATTCGGCAGTTGGTCATGTGAGCTCATGAAGCCGTCAGGCCTGTAGCTTGAGGAAGTCCATGTTATGCTACTCATCCTCCTTTAATTTTCTGTTCCATAACATGCCACCTTTCAGTACCCCGGCTATGTAGTCCAGACAAGACAATAATGATAATGGCACAGAATAATGGATATCACTTTGAAGGGTCAGCCAGGAAAACTAAGTCCTAGGCTAGCTATCTGTAAATATAAAGTGAAAGGAAAACTAAAGACCAACCACCCCATTCCAATGCGAACACAGAAAGCTGGGTTAATTGAGTATCATGTTATTCATATTATAAGCCAACTGTGTGTTTTCTGTTTCAATTTTAAGAAAAAATGATTTTTCCCTAAATATAAATTGATAACTACAGATAAAGACCTTGAACTGCTATTGCCCTTACAAAATCCCATGAGAGAATCAATTAACCAATGAGAGGGCCTAAGGAGTTAAATGCACTAAAAATACTAGAATAAAAACTGCTTTAAAAGTTTTTGACAGTATTTTTATGGCATGCACAAGTATATTGCAAGTATGGAAATCAGGACTGTATGGGGTTCGATTATAGGTTAATCCTGTGTATAAGTCTGATATGGAGTGTGGGGGTTAATGCTTCTTTTGGCAGGAAAAATAAATAGCTTTCTAATCAGAACAATACAATATATGTGACCTGATTTTTTTTTTTTTCCAGAGGTACTCAATACCCACAAAACCCCACCAAAGTCAATGGGAACTGCAGGTGCTTAGCACCTTTGAAAATTAGGCCAGAAATGTAGGTGTCTGAGGGCACATCTGCATGAGATGATACTGCACAGTGGTTACTGCACATCTATTTAGTACTTGTATAATCAAGTACTAAATAAATGCTCAGTTACCAGAGTTATTGTACAGTAGTGCTAGTGAACACTTTTTTAGTAATGCTACTGCACAATAGTCTAATAATACTGTGCAGTAGTGTATTAGCACTTTGTGCTGTGATGCACTACTGCACGATATTATTCGGCTATTGTGCAATTAGTGTCTTGTGTATACACATCCTAAGTATAGATTTTTGGAGCCTGCTTTGGTGCCCAAATGTGAGAGTATTGGCCCACATTTTAGTCTCAGTTCTACCACGAATATATGGGCAAAACAGCTCAAAGGGTAGGACGGAGCACTTCATCTTCTTAGTCAGGGTGTACACCTTGTGAACAACAAGCTATATTTCAAGAAAAATGCTATTAAAAAAGAGCAATAGCCAAGATGGTTGAAAGTCCTTTTCTAAAGCTTTACTTGCGTAAGACATAGCTATACTTCCTCATAGCAACCCTGTCAATCTATATTGCCTGTTTGTTTTCTTTCTAGACGTGGCTTTCCCTGAGTATATTACAGCCCTAGAACATAAGAAGACTGTGTTTGTCTCATGTGGGGGTGAGCACTCTGCTGTTCTCTCAAAGGTTTGTCTGAATTTGAATTCGTTCAGTTCCACTCAGCCCAGGAAAAATGACATGCCATATTCCTTCAAGAACAGTAAATTGTACAAATTGTGCATGTGCAAATATTGTGACACAATATAAGAAAGAAGGCAAGCATCAAATAAAGAGGCATATATACAAATACAATTTTTTATGGTGATATACAAGCTTTTAACTTTTTTTTTTAGCAGCAGATACACACCATTTTTAGAAGACATTTTAAAAAGTGGATCTTGTTTTCAAAGAAATAAGGTATTAGCTGCTAGACTTTAGTATTTGTGCCATGGGATGGCACTCCTTTCTTTCATGGGGGTTTTGAAGATGGCCTGTAAGAGTTGCTAAGTGAATTTTGCAAGATTACAGTTACTCAAAATCTTGCACACTGTGTGCAGGGTTTTGTTCTCATTCAGTGGTGGATGACAGAAGATGGAACTTTAAATCCAGGTATACAGGGTCTGGGGCAAAGTTAATAACATGCAATTAAGTACTCAATGGGTGAGTCTACACATGGCTGTATGGTGCCATTATTACTCCACCATCATTTAGGGCTTCCTTTTGGAAGGCCTAAATGATGGCACAGTAACAGCCCGTACTGCACCATGCTGGCAGCTTGGATTTTTTTCCACTGCTACATTGCCGTAGCAACATGCTTTAATGGGAAAGCACGTCACTACAGAGATGTAGATGAAGCATCATGGTTCGTGATCGCCGGCACTACGTCACCATACCACATTGTCCAGTGGGTGAGTCTACATGTGCTGTTATGGCACCTAAATAAACTGTGGAGCTTATTGCTCCCAAGTGAATTGCTCCTGGGTGCACTATTTGAATGTGCACCCAGAAGCAATTAACTATGGAGCAATAAGTTCCACTGTTTATCCAGGTAAAGCATGGAGCCTGGGCAGAGCAGCTCCAGCTGGTAGGGGTCCAGGGGTCAGCCTACCAGTCCGGGGCTACTCCACCAGGCGCAATGTGCTGCGTAAAACCAGCAGGCAGCCCCACACTGAGCACCCTCATGCCTCAGACAGCTGGGCAGTATCTACACATGCTGCTGCAGAGTTTTTACATCACAGCAGGATAGTACTTGTAAATAGTACAAGTATTTACAAATACTATCCTTCTGTGGAGTAAATTAGTTTGCTCCAGCCTAATAGTGGCACACATGTAGATGCCAAGATGTTTAATATGCAGCTAATTAGTTAACTGTGCAGTAAACATCTTACGTAGATGCACCCAGTGCTGCCGTAATATCTTTTACTCTTTGATGGCTTATGAATGGCTTCAATGAATCAGAATAGCAACTTGTTTACTATGTTTACTCACAGGGATAAAATCCTTGAAGCAGTAAGAATACTCTCTGGGCTAAAGTTAATCGCATGTACAAGAAATACAGGATCAGGCTTTGCATTTGTGGTGTTTCACTTATACTCATCACGTAAAGTTATAGCATGTTATGTGTTACATGGATCAATGTGGGACTATTTACATGAGTGATGTTAAAAAATCACATATGCATTTTCAGGATCTGGCCTCTCTCTGTCAATTACTGTTTTGATGCCTTTCTTAGCATGTGCTTCTCTTTTGGGGCTCCATGCCTCTGATGTTTGTTTGTGCCTCTCCAAGGATGGATTGGTGTGTACCTTTGGAGCAGGAGGGCATGGACAGCTTGGTCACAACTCCACCAGGAATGAGCTGACCCCTCGACTTGTGGCTGAACTTTTTGGAGCACAAGTGTCTCAGATTGCATGCGGAAGGTAAGAAACCACCACTTCCTCTAAGGTTGAAAACAGCAACGAGATGCTTATGGGAAACATGGAAGGATGTTGGAAAAAGAAATCTCTGAGACACATTGTTCAGATGCCTTGACTCTAGTGGATAGCAGCTGCTAAAAATATCATTCATTTTCCACATATGGACTACATTCATAACCCCTATTTTTGCTTATCAGATGGAAACAGATGAGAAAATAAATCCAAGGCAGAACACTTTATTTTCAAAATTAGAAGCAGAGTAGATTGCAAGCAATAAAGAACAATGGAGAAGCAATGGACTGTATTCTCTTAAACTGAAGAGGCACATGTTGTTCTTTATTTCCTCATGTTCATTTTAGGCAGTACCTTCTGGATTTGATTACAGACGTGCTGTAACCTGATTCCTTATATCTTTAATGGGGAATCAGACAGGTGAATCCCTCGAAATGTAGCTGTCAGCACGCATGTCTACATGCACTAATAATGCACATGAATAAACTGCAGAGCAAATTGCTCTGTAGTAAACTACTTCCAGGCACAGTGTCTACATGTGCGTCCAGGTCAGGAGCAGATTATGTTGGGGAAAAGCAGTTTAGGTCAGGGCTGCTCCTGCCCTGCTCTGCCTCCTTGCAGCAGCCAGGGGGAGCTCCAGGCTCTGGCTGCAGCTGCCCAGGTGCCAGCCCGAGTCTGGCAGGGGCTCCAGGTCTGCCCCAGGCTAGCAGGGGGCTCTGGGGTCAGCCTAGGGCTACCAACCCTCTAGGATTGCCCTGGAGTCTCCAGGACTTAAATATAAATCTCTCGGAGACCGCTGAGAGTCAACCAGGAGATAAATGATAGGGCATTTATTAAAATAAATATTAAATGTTGAATCCAATTTATATGGTAATCCAGTGGGTTTTTAAAATGTAATAGTAATGTGGATTTGCTTTCCTGACATAAAGTCTACACACCGTAATCTGTAACTGATATATGGAAGCATGTGGGCATGCTCATAGTTTCATAGTAGCTAGGGTCAGGAGGGATCTGAACAGATCATCTAGCCTGACCCCCTGCCACAGGCAGGAATGAATGCTGGGTTCACAAGACCCCAGACAGGTGATCATCCAACCTCCTCTTGAATTTGCCCAAGGTAGGGGCGAGGACCACTTCCCTGGGAAGTTGGTTCCAGATTTTGGCCACCCTAACTGTAAAATATTGCTCGCACTGTGTGTTTTGAGCATGTAGGTTTTCAGAAGCCTCCCGGAATAGATTCAAACACAGTTGGCAACCCTAGGTCAGCCCCGGGCTGGCAGGGGGCACAGGGGTCAAGCCCATGTTCTGGGTGGTTCTGTCGGATGGCAGAGGAGTTGCCTGTGCCACAAGGCTCCTGCAACTGGCAGGAGTGTGGCTCCCTGCAGGCTGAGCTGAATTTATTCCTAGATCAGGATCTACAAGTGCACTGTTGCACAGTAAATTACTCCGTGGCAGGATAGTGATTGTATCTACTCCAGCCTAACAGGGGTGCACATGTAGACATGTAACGTTTACTGCACAGCTAATTAGTCTACTGCACAATAAACGTCTCGTGTAGGTGCACCCAGTGTTATCCTAACTAGCTCAACTTCACTTTCATATTTGATTTAGTTTCTTTCTTTGAACAGATGGCACACCCTCGTCTATGTCTCCTCCTTGGGAAAAATCTATGGATTTGGTTCCAGAGAAGAAGGGCAGCTGGGAAACGGGGACAAGTCATCTCAGTTAATACCACTTCCCCTCAAACTCCCTTTGAATGAGGAGAATGGTAGAAAACACAACCAGGGTAATTTACGTACTGGATCTTTGCAAGTTGCATTTCTTGGTTATGGATCCCAAGCAGGGAGGCTTGGGGGTTTGGGGATTCGGGTGGTTTGTTTTTGTTAAAAAGTACATTTTATTTAATAATGAGACAGAAATGAGTGGTTGAGAGAAGAGATTCCAGAGAAAGAGCTTCATCTACAGTGTCAATAGCTTTTGAAATGGTTGAACCTTGTATTCAAGGAAGAATACAATGGAAGAGAGTTTATGTGGGATATTTAATCCCAGACCAAGTCCAAGTGCCTGACGACTACCAATTTCCTCACTTTGGGCAAACTCAGAGTAGTCACCCTTTCTTCCAAAGGAAAAACTAGTCTTCTTTTTCTCTGGTTGGTGTGCATTTTGCCTGATGACATGGGAAAACATTCCTGCAGTTGCTTAGCTCAATGTCTTCTTCACCTCCCAGCCTGACCTCTGAGAGGTGTTGAGAAATCTGACATCTCTGTACTTAGTTTATCCACCATTATTCATCTTTGGACAATCTACTGCAAGTTGTTTTTTTGCTTTTGTTCCATTGACTCCATTGAATTCTCTCACATACCCTTGCTTTAGCCTAATGCAATTCTAAAAGGAGCACCACACCTTAAAGTTCACTCAAGAACTACTCACATTGTTATTTCTACTGCCATTCAGCTAGATGTGCTGCAGGTGGGTTTTTTTTTAATTAAGTAAATTTAAAATTAGTATATATTATATTTTAAAACTTGCATTTAAACGTACCCTGTTCACTTTACCTATGAGCCACTGGTGGTGTTTAGTAATGTTAGAGAAGTTGAAACCAAGCAAGTAAAGAGCTATCTATTCAGGTACTAAACTCAATTTTAAGTTCTTGAACAGCAGAATCTGCTAAAACCTAGATAGTTCTTGAGATCACTGCAACAGTTTTCACTGTCATTGTTCATTCTCTAAAGTCTGTAGCTCTTCCAGACATCTGAGAAATGACCAGACATCTTGCATGTTTTATTTAAATAGGAAGTGTTGACAAGGAAAGATCTAAACATTTTTAAGTTGCCTTAGAAATAAAATACCACATTCAGTTAAGTCAGAAAAAATACATTAGATTTTGCTAACAATGGAGTCAAAATGTAAGTAACAAGTAAATATATGCTAAGTGAGAAACACAAGGCCTATAGCACAATAAAAGCAGTGCAGGAACACAACTCTAATATTAAATATAAACTAACACAAATTTGCCCATAACATTATAAAAGTCTAACTGGGAACTTGCACAGGGCTGTTAGTTTTGCACACTGCACTCTTGCAGAGGCTGAGTATACAATATCCCATTGCTGCTTGTGGATTCCATCACAGATATATTTACCACTTACTTTACCATCATAACTAATTGTCTTGTAGGAGCACTTTCAGGATTGGCTTCTAACTTTTGAGCGTTGTTTTTTTTTTTTTTTTTTATATGTCATGTTCTTGCACTGAACTTTCAAAAGATAATGAATGGATCCTCTACTTATCTTCTCTCTTTTATCCTTTCACAGAGAATGGTACTTCAGGCAATGGGATTAAAATTATTGCAGGAGGAAACCAAAGCATTGTGCTGTTCTTGAAGGAAAAGGTAGATGAAGTATTTGGTATGTTTCTAAATAGTTTGTGACCCAGGCTTCTACTTTCTCATCGTTCCCATATAATAGGGGCCTGGTCTTTTCAGTCAGCCTCGTAGTAGAATTTTCTTCCAAAGTAAAAAATTCTCCCCGTCTCTCTCCATCTCTACACAGACCAAATTATGCTTGACAAGCAAAATCTTTCTCTCTCTCTTTTTGTCATGCCATCATTTCTCTGTATGTGTAGTATCACCTACTGGTTGTTCAGTGGGAATGCCATTTGTTTGCTTGTAGTTAGCCTGCCAAAAGCAGGACTGGCTTTATGTAAAGGTCTTCTCCATTGGACCTTAATCCTCTTATAAATTTCTTCCCTATTTTACACAGGATCCATATATTAATCTGAATGGAATTGCTGTGGTGAACAATGAAAAGTTGGACAAATGGATTTCTTGTTCAGAAGCTCAGCAGTGGGAACATGTAAAGAAGTAAGTCAGAACCCTAGTGTTGTTTCTCATTAATACTATAAACTCTGAACTTTTAAAATACTTTTTCCCCCAGTACAGTTCTCTCTGTTCAAAAAAATCTTAGAGGAAACAGTGCAAAGCATATGGCAGATGCAGAATTAAGCAATTACTTGCTTGCTGTTTGGAGGCTCTGTCCATCTCTTCTTATTTATTGCTTTGCTCAGGTAAAGCTCACATTGATAAGTAAGGACTCTAGCATTTGTCCCATTCACAAGTACAGAGAGTGCTCATGCTGCCCAGTTTTACTCTTTTCTTACTGCATATATATAAACCACCAACAACTTAACTGGGAGTCAAGACAGCAAATTCCAGAGGAAGATTCAACCAAGATGCTCATTGGCTTAATCTAGTGATAATCAACCAAGGTACCATGGCACCCTGGGTTGCCTTAAGATTCTTTCAAGGATTCCATGGAGTGCCATGCACTGTTAGGTGTATAAACATGATTCACAAGATAAACCAATAGATTTCCAATAGGAATCTATAGCCTCAGAAGCATTATGAGCTGTTGTGGTCTTTATATATTCTTTACAACAGTTAAGTTAGTATGCATCTTCTTTATGGAGTCAAACCAAAAACTTGTCACTACTGTTCTTGTTGGAATGATCATTTTTTTTTTTCTTTTAAATCAACAGGAATATTAGATTGATCTTTTCATCTGTGGCTTGTGTCAATGGAAGCTTCTTGGAAAAAAGGTAGAGTGCAATAATTTGGAGACAAAATAATAAATCACCTGTGTATAAATTGGCCAGAAATTAACTATATTGTAAGGCTTCCTGATGTTGTCCCTGCATTCCTGAGCAATAATATCTTATATTCTTCCCTATTCATCGATCCAATCTTCCACTTCTTATAAGCTTCCTTTTTGTGTTTAAGCTCACTGAAGAATTCTCTGCTGAGCCAAGCTGGTCACCTGCCATACTTGCTAGTGCTGAACCAAGTTGGTTGCCTGTCATATTTGCTATTCTTCTTGCCTATCATAATGGTTTGTTCCTGCACCCTCAGTACGGTTTCTTTAAAACACAACCAGCTCTCCTGGACTCCTTTCCCCCTCAGACTGGCACCCTAGGGGATCCTGCCCATCAGTTCCCTGAGGGTCTCCCTCAGGGTCTATACTCTTCTCCCTCAAGGTCCATACTCCACTACTCTTGTTCCTTTTTGTCAGGATCCTGAAATAAATAATCTCATGATTACTGCTGCCCAGATTGCCATCCATTTCTACATCCCCCACAAATTCTTCCCTGTTTGTGAGCAGCAGCTCAAGAAGAACATATCCCCCAGTTGGTCTCTCTAACACTTGCCCCAGGAAGTTGTTTCCGATGCTCTCCAAAGGCTTCCTGGATTTCCTGTGCACTGCTGTATCGCTCTATCAGTAGATGTGAGGATGATTAAAGTAATAGGCAATGACTCCATGGGTGTTCCAGGGCTCAAGCAACCACCAAAAAAATTAGTGGGTGCTTAGCATCCATGAGCCATGGCTATTTTGGTTTTATATGGTACATGTTAGATCTCTGTTATGTTAAGAACTTTGCCCTGAAATCAAGATTTTACAAGCTGGTACCAGTAGGTGGCAGAAGCACGTTATATGGCTGCACAAGAAGGCAAAATTAGACCAGTGCATCAGGATTCATGGTGAGGTAGTGGATGTGAGTAGGGCCATAGGTAGGGTTAAAGCACCCACCAGCAAAGACCAAAGTCAGCACCTATGATTGAAGTCCCCCATAAGAACCACAAATATGAAGCCAGCAAGGGGCACTGTTTCAGTGAGCAGCCTAACACCCAGACCCCTCAGCCACATAACAAGCCTGTATTCAGATAATCAGCCTGATTTTTTTCAAGATGCTGAAAAGCCAGCTTTTCTTGAAATCAGTAGAAATTACATGTGCTCAGCACTTCTGAAAATCTAACCTTTTACTTTGGTATTTCATAGGGAGTTAGGATCTTGCCTTTAGGATCTCAAGAATTTTCCTCTCTTCCTCCAATGTTCTGATCTCTTTGCGTGTATCTGACTCTCATTGATGTAAACAATGATTTAACTATATGGAGAGAGCAGAGGATCCGAGCTGAGATTCACCATGTAGGGTGTGTCCAGATGAGCATGCAGGCACATTTCCCCGGGGACAGATAGCAGTGGTACGTAGTTGTGCTGCTGCTACTTATCCCCAGGGAATGCCCATGCACCCACGCTCTGGGACAGGATACGTTGCCCTGGGTGACATAAGGAAGGCTGGAGTCAACACCTGGGCTGGCCCAAGCAGCCTTATCTGGTGTCTTGGGGGCCTCCTGGGGCTCCAGTGGCAGTGATCCAGGCATGTGTAGCCTTGCCAGCAGCTGGAGTGTGGCTCCAACCAGCCAGGCTCTAGTTTCAGGAAGTGTACGCTGCTGTCACATGTGCCTATCCACTTTTTTCTGCTGGAGTGATCTCGGTGTCATAAAAACCCTCCATGCTGCTAATTAGAACTGCAGTGAGTGCCTGTATGTGTGGTGCATGTGATTTGCGGCACTGGAAACAGGCCTGCACTGCTGCAAATTGCATGTTCATGCTCATCTGAACATGCCCATAGGTATCAGAAAAACATTTTATCCAAAAAGGAAAATAAACTGGTTAATTTGGATACTGACACTGATAATAAGCTTTCACAGTATTTAACATCCAAAAGGATCCAAAATCATTCAACAAAATGTTACTTTACCCATCATTGTTTTGGGAGGTAACATGGGAAACAACTGATTAATGATGCATGCCACACTGAACAAGAGTTTAGGGTAGCAAGTATAGGATGTCAGTCAAGTGTGGGAGTAACAATTTCATGGGTTATAGAATATAACTACAGTAACTGGTATTAAAGTAATGCTTCTCAAAGGTATATTCCTTGCATATTCAGGGAGTGTTAAGATGCATCAAAGCTAGCCTTGTAATAAGAAACCTCTCGCATCCTTGTTTTTTCCCTTTCTACTAGAGACAAACATTTTGGAACGTCCCATAAAATATCAGGTGTAGATGTATCAGAAGTGCTGATTTTTTATGAGAAGATCAAGAAGAAGCCAAGAGTCTTTCAGCAGGTAAGATATAACATAGAATTTCAGATTACACTGATACCGAGAAGTTCGAGTTCCCAGCACTTTTTTCCCTAAAGGGATATTGGCAAGAGGTGGGTCTACGTGGATTTTTTTTTTTTAAAGTGACATGTTTAAATTTCACTTTTAAGTGTTTTATAGACCTTAACAGGAAGAGAAGGAGAAATATTCAGGCTACTAGTGGAAAAGGAGAGTGTTTTGTTTGCTATTGAACTGGGGGTTGTCAATATATTATGGTGAAGAAAGCCATATAACAACCTAGTCCTAGGCAGTGGTTGGTGACGTTTTCCTGTGGTGAGCTGAAATGTTTCAGCTTGAGTCTAAGGTGGGCTGGTGCTAGGATCCAGCCTGTATCACTGCCGCCACCACTTCTCCCTGCCACCCAGATGGTGTGCAGCACCAGACAGCTCTTTGCTGGTCAGATGAAGCACAGCATGGCATGGACAAAGTCCCCTGTCACTAGAATGCCACTGAAGCCTCCCAGCTCTGTGGGCTGGATTCATTGACTCTGCCGGCTGGATCAGGTCTGCAAGCCATAAGTTACCAACTCCCGACTTCAATTGATAGGATATTTTCCTCTTTAAATAATTTTTCTAATTCAAACTTGGCCCTCAAGGGCACAGGAATTGAAATATGAAACTGAGGGCATGTCTACAATTGCAATTATAGCATCTGAATAAACTGTGGTGCTTATTGCTCCGAAGTAATTCCTCCTGGGCATGCAATCTGAAAATGCGCCTGGAAGAAATTAACTCGGGAACAATAAGTTCCACAATTTGTTCAGGCACAGCATGTGGAGCCCAGGCACAGCAGCCCTGACTGGTAGGGGGCCATAAGGGGCTTCCCCCTTGGTTCAATGTGCTGCAGAGGGCCTGGCTGGGGCATGAGGGAGCTTCAGTGTGTGGCTAGCCAGCAGGCAGCCTCTAAACTAAAGCACCCTTGTGCCCAAACCAGCCAGGCAGCATCTACATGTGTTTTCTTGTGGAGTTTTTTACTCTGCAGCAGGATGGTACTTGTATTTACAAGTACCATCCTGCTGCTAAGTAAATTAGTTTACTCCAGCCTAATAGGGACACACATGTAGATGCCGAGATGTTTACTGCACAGCTAATTAGCAGGGCTGTGCAGTAAACATCTCGGCATGCCCGGATCGAAGTGGCACGCCTGGAGCGGCACGTCCAAAGTGGCACACCCGGATCGAAGTGCGGGCTCAGTAGAGTTATCCGAAGCACTTCCGATCTGCTTTGGACCTGCTTTGGATGGCTTGCTTGACAATTAGAAGAGGGAGGGGGAACGGGGGAGGGAGGGAGAGTGGGAGGAGGTGAGGGGATTGGGGTGGAGGGGACTGACATCTGTAGGTGAAGTGCAAGGTGACAGTGAGAGCTTCCTAGTTGAGCAGCCAGGGTTCAGGCAGTTCGTAGCACTTCTGGCTCCATTTTACAAAGTGCTCACACGCACCACCTTTAGCAGGGTGGTGGTGCCCTCTCTGTATCGGGCATGCAGGGAGTACTTGAGAGAGAAGCTGTGCAAGGCAGGGCCGCAGGTATCCTTGGACTTCACCTCCAACATCTGGAGCAGCCGAGGTGGAGATCATGCCTACCTCTCCCTCACAGGGCACTGGTGCTCTCAGTTAGGCCGTCAGTGGACTCTACTGCAAGCCGAGGTGCTGGATGAGTCCCACATGGTAAGGGAGATCATGGGGGCCATGAACCACATGGTGCAGGGGTGGCTCATTGGGCAAGCTGAGCTCACCCGTGGGTTCATGGTCACCGACAATGGGGCCAATATGGTGAAGGCAGTCCATGATGCCAACTTTGTTGGCATCCGCTGTGTGGCACACAGGCTGCACCTAATAGTGAGGGATGCCTTGGAGGGGGACAGGGCTGCCGGTGATGGTGCTGCCACCAGTACTGCTACAAGCCAACTGATTTCAAAATGCAGGAAGGTGGTGGGCTACTTCCACCGCAGCATCAAGGGGGTCAAGATGCTGCGGGAGAAACAGGCAGAGCTGTGCATCCCGCAGCACAGAATCATAAAGGATGTGGAGATTCGGTGAAACTCCACATACACGATGCTCCAAAGGTATGGATAGCCTTGCTTGTGGGGATTGGGATCAGCACCCCCCTGAACAGAGCTGAGTGGGGTACCATCTCCCAAATCTTGCTGGTCCTCAAGCCCTTCCTCGAGGCCACCGAGATCCTTAGCACTTAGCCAGATGATCTCCAGTTCCCTCACTAGGGCGAACCAAATGGAGAAGTTCCAGGGGATCAATGTTCCTGGCTGGGGCAGGACGTGCAGGCACTGGTAAGGTGGCTGAAGGAGGGCATCAGGAGACGGCTGGATCCCTTGTGGTCCAGTACGATCAACATGATGGCGGGCATGTGTGACCCGAGGGTGAAGGGGAGCATGTGTACTGGCAGTCCCAAAACCCTTGATAACTGGACGCAGGTGCTGGTGAACAAAGTCAGGGAGGCCGAAGTGCAGAGGCAAGGGAATGTGGAAGAGGAGGATTCACTTTCCTGTGCCAGCACAACCAGCACCAGCCAGTCTCCTCCATGCCAGCCACTGCCAATGTGGGCCATGGGCATGGCT
>NW_005841893.1:2426436-2427690 GCF_000455745.1 Alligator sinensis
GGAGCCCCTGGACTGCGCCCCCTTGTCCTACGGAGAAAGCCACAGACAGATGTGGCAGGATCTGGCCATGGTTGCCTGACAACACCTGTCCTGTCCACCAACCAGTGTTCCAAGTGAGAGGGTGTTCAGCATTGCTGGGGATATTGCGACACCCCACCACACCTGCCTGGATCCTACTTTGGTGGAGCAGCTGGTGTTCCTAAAGGTGAATCTCCTGCTGCTAGGGCTCCCCAAGCTCCACCTGCAGACAACCTGAGCACCACCCTTCTCACTCCGTCTGCACCAATTTCCTTTTTTGAATTTTTTAAAAGCCAAATAATGCCCCACACTCAGCTGGAGGGGGCACTAACTGCATCACCAGCCAGCACGGGAAGAACATGTCCCTGCTGAGCTTATTCCCCTGCCAGGATGAATTTGGAGGTGTGGGATTGGGGCTATGGGGAAGGAGGAGGCCCCAGGTCCTGGGCACGACCACTAAAACTACACCCTGCCAGGGTAGGGAGGCCTGGTGGGACTGCTGGCAGTGCGGCAGCCCCGTAAATTTCAGGACCAGTGATCCCCTGGTGAAAGGCAGGTAGGAGGCACCATAACCTCCAGCTCCTTAGACGCAGGGGTAGCAGTGAATATAGTCTTTCTGGACTTCAGAAAGGCCTTCGACACTGTCCCTCACCCCATTCTCATTAAAAAATTAGGGGACTGTGGTGTCGACACCTACACAGTCAGATGGGTCGCTAACTGGCTGGAGGGCCGCACCCAGAGAGTGGTTGTGGATGGGTCATTTTCAACCTGGAGGGATGTGGGCAGTGGGGTCCCCCAGGGCTCAGTCCTTGGACCCGCACTGTTCAACATCTTCATCAGTGACTTGGATGAGGGGGTAAAAAGCACCCTGTTCAAATTTGCTGATGACACTAAGATGTGGGGGGAAGTGGGTACACTAGAAGGGAGGAATAGGCTGCAATTGGACCTAGACAGGCTACAAGGGTGGGCGGATGAGAACAGGATGGGTTTCAACACTGACAAGTGCAAGGTGCTGCACTTGGGGAGGAAGAACCTGTAGCATACCTACAGGCTGGGGAGCTCCCTTCTCATCAGTGCAGAGGCAGAAAAGGATCTTGGAGTCATTATTGATGCCAAAATGAACATGGGCCAACAGTATGGGGACGTGGTCAGGAAGGCCAACCGTACCTTGTCATGCATCCACAGATGCATCTCAAGCAGGTCCAAGGAGGTGATCCTCCCCCTCTATGCGGCATT
>NW_005841893.1:2428197-2452489 GCF_000455745.1 Alligator sinensis
GCAGTGCAGTTGTGAGGCTCCCGGTGAGCTCAGCTTAGCTGCCCAGGATGCTAGCTTTAGGGCTGAAAACCCCTTTGTCAGGCTGAGGAAGTACCTGCAGTTGGTCCTGGATGGAAGAAATAGTAAAGAAGCCAGAGGCTGGCCTGGCCTGCAATGTAGACAAGAAAGCTGGTCAGTGAAAATGGAAATGGAGGCGTCAGGAGGGGAGGGACAGGCTGGGGTGGGAGCAGGGGGGAAAGGGGAATGTAGCAGCACAGGTAAAAGTACAGAGGTGCCTGGGGTGTCAGATGTCTGGCTGGTCGCAGGGTGCCAGAACTCCACTGCGTATATTGAGTCCATGAGTTTCTGTACCTACTACCTAGGAGGCTGACGAAGTGCAGTTCATAGGCCCAGCTCTGAAAAGTGGTTTGCATTGTAATTTGTTCCCTCTCAGGATCAGGCCTGAGAGACTGGAGGCAGAGTGGTTTTTTTGGTGAGGAATGTGCCCCCACAGGTAGTTGGGTTTTGTTGTCTTTGATAGATTCTGGTGCAGTTTGTGGGGGTACTGGAGATAGTTGGCAGGTTTTGTGTTTTGAGCTGTAGGAAGTTGACTTCAATTCTGGTGATGAGGTTAGGTGCTTATTTGGATGTACAAACCACTTTTCAGCAGATCGCTGCTGACTCTCACAGGCCTACTAATTAGTCAACTCTGCAGTAACTGTCTCATGTAGACGCACCCTGACTAAAGTAAACTGATCAATCTAGTGGAATGACCTGAAAAATTGAAATGCAGGTCTGCAAAAATGGGTACTAGTTTGGATCTTTTTCACCAGACAATGTCCTGTGAGAACAGAATAAGAAATAATTCAGGAAATGATTTTAATTCTTTTTTTAAAAAGTATTCTCATATGTAATCCCTTCATCCCTGTCACACTTCAGTCCTTTCCATCTCTGAGTGCTGAGAATTTCACACCCCTTTGCTTGACATAATTTCTATTCCCCCACAGCACATGTATGAAGCTGCATTGGTCTTCTAGGTGAGAACTGAAAGAACTTTCAAGTCTAAGAACTATGAATGGCCTAGGTTTTCATCCTGATCTTGCAAAATTCTGTTGAACATCAAAGCCAGTTATGTCTAGGCAGGAAACAGTGGCTTATTAGACAAAGATCCTGTTGCAGAAGGGCTAACCCAGGCACAGGAATTCCAGTTTCACCTAAGCTAAATACTCACTGTTGAGAATTGCCCAGATTTAACATGCCGAGCAGCTTTCGTGACTCCTGCCAAATTACAGAGTATAAATCAGGACAGAATTTGGACCAAGAGTTGTTCCTCCTCTTATCAGATCCTCAGATGAGACAGGCATATAGAGAATGAACACTTCAGAGCCGTTGACTTCTGAAGAAAGGAGAACTGGAAGATTCTTTTACTTAGTATTTTCATTATAGCAGTACCTGGAGAACCCATCTGAGTTTGGCTCCCATAATTCTAGTTGTTGTTCAGACATGTAGTGAGGCATGACCATAACTGATGTTCCTGAGGTCACATAGAAACTCTGTGACAGAGTCAGGGACTGGACCCAGATCTCCAGACCAGCTTATGAAGGAAGGGGGGTGTGTGTGTGTGTGTGTGTGTGTGTGTGTGTGTGTGTGTGTGTTGCAAGTAAAAGGTTATTGTAGCAAAGCTCTACTGCTTTTTAACCTCTCATTCATTCTTCCCAGGTGATAAAGGAAACTGAGAAACTGCTGAAATCACTGCCTTCCTCTTCCCTCTCACCTGAGGCCCTCAGGGTCTACCTGATTATGCCGGTCCTCTTACGGGGACAGGATGACCAATCTAATCAGCTCCTTGGCTTATTAGCAGAAGCCATCCTGAGACTCCAGCACAAAGACCTGCAGGTTCTAGGTAGGGTTTCAAAGGAATGCAACTGGGTCACTTGAATTCTTGAGTGTTTCAGACATAGGCGATGTGCAAGGAGGACATGGGGAAGGGTGGGAGGGTGGTTGGCGATCAGCTACTGGTGCCCCCCACCCCAGAGCCAGGAGGCACCAGTCGCCCATGGTTTCAGGATTGGGAGGTGAAGGAATGATTGAGCCACTTCACTGGGGCCAAGATCTCATCTCTGATATCTATATCCAAAAAAGAATTTGCTAGGGATAATCTGTCTGGAGCAGCTTACAGATAAAGGCATTACTCTGAAGTCTGTGATGTCATTAGTCTTAATACTTTTAAAGTCAAACACTTCATTTGACAACAAGATAGAATACTGCTTCATCAACAAGGGAGAAGTACTAGCATGCTGACTGGTGTAGAAACTCAACATCTGTCTTTCTTGCAGAATCCTTATGGTCAAATCTAGAAACACCTTTTTTCAAGGATCTTGTGAACCTATATCAAAGGCTTTGTAGAATCAATCTCTCTCACTTAACAATTCAAGCCAAAACATTTAAAGAATTGACCTATGGGCCACGGGTGGAGATGACCTCAAGAGTCCTACAGATTCTTTACCAGGTAGGAAAATATTTTAGCTCTGACAGGTTAGGAGATATTTCTGGAACATATAAGCTGTCTGAATTTCAGAGATGTCATAGACAATAAGGCTGTAAGGGACCTCATAAGATCATCGGATCCAGCCCCCTGCTCAAGGGACATGAAGTCAGCTAGGGTCAAAGGATTCCAACTAGATAAATGTCCAAATGTTTCTTGAATGTGTCCAGAGTAGGTGCTTGCACCACCTCTGGGAGGAGTTTGTTACAGGCCTTGGGGGCTCGGACAATAAAGAAGTTTTTCCTTATGTCCAGCCTAAAACTGTTTTGCAGGAGTTTGTGACTGTTGGACCTTGTCATTCCCTTGGGTGCTCTGGTGAACAGGTGTTTCCCCAAATCCTGATGCACACCCCTTATGTACTTATAGGCTGCCACCAGGTCACCCCTGAGCCTGCAGTTCTCCAGGCTGAAGAGTCCCATAGCTTGCAGCCTCTCTTCATAAGGCCTGTTTTCTTGCCCTCTGATCATGCACGTGGCTCTCCTCTGGACTCTTTCAAGCTTCTCTTTCACGTCCTTCCTAAATTGTGGAGCCCAGAATTGGACGTAGTACTCTAGCTGTGGCCTCACCAAGGCTGAGTACAGTGGGAGGATGACATCCTGGGTCTTGCTCAAGATGCATCGGTAGATGCAAGCCAGAGTTTTGTTTGCTTTGCCAGCTGCAGTAGTGCACTGGTAGCTCATTCATCTTGTGGTCAGTCATGACCCCCAAGTTTCTTTTGGTCATGGGTGCGAGCAAGCGTAGCACTGCCGAGCCTGTAAGTGTGATGCGGGTTTTTATTTCTGAGGTGGAGCACCTTGCATTTCTCCATATTGAATGCCATCAGGTTTTCATCCACCCACCTTGCAAGCCTATCCAGGTCGGCCTGGATCACCAGCCTATCCTCAAGTGTGGAGACTCTTCCCCAAAGTTTGGTGTTATCAGTGAATTTGGCCAATCTGCTTTTTACAACAATGTCCAGATCGTTTATGAAGACATTAAAGAGTACAGGTCTGTAACAGGGAACCCTAACCCTGTCACCAAAAAGCAGGTCTGCCCCTTTAAGGCCAGAACTTTCTGGGCATGGAGTGCTGGTAAGGAAAGGGTTAAATGCTGAACCTGGCCAGCTAGTCAGCTGACCAGAAGAGGCAGGACTATAAAAACCCGGGACAGAGTGGCAGTAAGGGGGACAGCAGCTGAAGGGGAAGGAGTGTCTCTGAGAGTTCCACAGAGAAGCTGGGTGAGTGGTCTAAAGGCAGGAACTACAAAGCTGGGGAGAGATGGCAGCCGCACCACAACAAGGACTGTAGCCGACGGTAGGGAGCTGAAGCACGAACCCTGTGAATGTAACCTGACCTGCTGCTTTGCTTGATCATATTGACTGGTGGCAGTTATTTTTTCCTTTTTGATTATTGACTAACATCAGTGGCTGGGGTGAGGCTATTAGGGGATGGAGGAGGCCTCATAGGGGACCCATGGCAGTGTGGGGACCCCGGTGCCAGAGGGGGCGCAGCATTTTGGGGTACACCAACCCCAGCACCAGAGAGGGTGCAGCACTTTGCAGGGCTGTGAACGGCCCAGGTGCCAGTGAGGTGCAGAGCGAGACAGGGCCGCAGAGAGCCCGAGCGCCATTGAGGCGCAGTGCAAGACAGGGCCATGGAGAGCCCGAGTGCCAGTGAGGCGCAGTGTGGGACAGGGCCACGGAGAGCCTGAGGACCAGGGGGCCCAATTGTAACAAGGCCCAACACTGGAAAAGGTAGAGCCTCAGAGTCAAACTCTTTGGTGGGTTTTGGACGGGGAGGCCTAGCTAGAGAAATACAGGGGTCAGGACCATGTAGGCGAAAGATCCCAACATACAAAATACAATAGGCAGTCTCCCGCTTGCAAGAACATCAACAATAATTTCCATCAAGACATGGCAGGCGAGTAGAGGGCGGGACATAAGAGCTCCAAAGAAGACTCCAACGGCACCCCACATAAGGCGCAGATTAACAGGGAAGACGGCACTGGGGAGGACGACCTGTTACAAGGTCCAAGAACGGAGCCTTGGGGGACACCACTAGTCACTAGGGCTGTGTGAAGCTTTGGGTGCTGATTCGATTCGGAGGAGATTCGGCCCGATTCAGCAGCCGAAACTCTGAATCCAAATCAAATCAAGGGACCAATTAAAAGGTCTGAATCGATTTGGGCAGTCCCCGCTCACTTCCCCAGGGAGCTGGACCCAGACTCTGTGCTGGTAAGTAGGGGGCTGGAGGAGGGGGCAGAGGACCATGGGCCTGGCCCCAATTCTTGGTTCTTTAAAAAAAAGCCCCCACTCACCTGCTGCTGCAGTGGCCATCAGGGCTTCTGGGGGCTCATTGCAGAGCCCATCCTCCCTGTAGCACAGGGCAGTGGAGATTGCCCCCCTGCCTGGCAGGAGCCCATGAGTTTGGGGCTTTTTAATTTTTTTTAAAGAGCCAGGAGCTGGGGCAGGCAGGGCAGCTATGGGGGGGTGGGGGAGTTGGGAGAGCAGGTGGGCTCGTAGCTAACCCCCCCCCACCCCACCTGGCAGCAGCTGGTTAGTGGGATCTTTTTTTTAAAGAGCTGGGAGATGGGGCCAGGCAGGGCAGCCATTGATTGGGGTGGGAGAGCAGATGGGGAATGGGGCCTATCCAATTCGGAGATTTGGCCACTGCTGAATCAGCCGAATCTCTGAATCAGATTCAGCCAAATCGATTTGAGACAGTGATTCGAATCACTGACCCCTGAATTGGCCAAATCCTAATCCGAAGCAAATTGGCCAAATCCTAATCCGAAGCAAATACTAGCCGCTTCGCACAGGCCTCCTAGTCAATAGTGCCATGTTGATTCAGTTTCATCAAATACCACCCTCTGGGTCCAACCTCGGAGCAAGTTCCCCAGCCATCGGACTGTGGAGTAGTCAAGGCCGCAGTTGCCTGATTTTTTTTTTTTTTCTTCTTCCCATGAAGACACCATGGGACACCAGGTCAAAGGCTTTTTTAAAGTCCAAATATATGACATCAACCTCTTCCCTTTTGTACAGGTGATACATCACCTGGTCATAAAAGGAAATGAGATTGGTCAAGCAAGACCTATCTGCAACAAACCCGTGCTGACTATGCTTCAGAATGCTGTCTTCTATAAGCCTGTCAAGAATGGTTTCTTTGATAATTTGATTTTTTTTTTTTTCTTCTTCCCATGAAGACACCATGGGACACCAGGTCAAAGGCTTTTTTAAAGTCCAAATATATGACATCAACCTCTTCCCTTTTGTACAGGTGATACATCACCTGGTCATAAAAGGAAATGAGATTGGTCAAGCAAGACCTATCTGCAACAAACCCGTGCTGACTATGCTTCAGAATGCTGTCTTCTATAAGCCTGTCAAGAATGGTTTCTTTGATAATTTTTTCCAAAATCTTCCCAGGGATTGAGGTCAAACTGACTGGCCTGTAGTTTCCCAGATCTTCTTTCCTCCCTTTCTTGAAGATGAGCACCACATTGGCCCTCTTCCAATCTTCAGGTACTTCACCTGAGCACCACGAGTTCTCGAATATCCTCGCCAGTGCCTGTGCTATAATGGCTGCCAGTTCCTTTAGCACTCTTAGGTGCAACCAATCTGGACTAGCTGATTTATAGGGGTCCAGCCTCTCAAGATGCTCCCTCACAAGATCCATGGCAATGGTGGGCATATATTCATCTTCCTTCTCATTCATCCACTCAGGAACACAGGCCCTTGTCTGTCAACTTGAGTCTCTTCAACCCCTTGGCAGCATAGTGCTAGAGGAATTGTATTACCATGGGCTTCCCTGACCATCTTTACATGTCTCAAGCCTAATGTCTGACCTGTGCCTGAGTGATTTCCTCTAAGAAGATACTAAGCCTTTTAAAGCCCCTGTGAGGAGCAGCTTCTGTTGGATCAAGAGAAGAAAGGGGCATACCAAGTAGCCACTGACTGTGGCAGAGCATGTGGATGTGGTCTTTCACTCCATCTTGTGCCCCAGCACATATTGGTACTGGGAGCATTACATTCAGCCCATTCCCACTGAATTTTTCTCTCCGTTGGTCTGACATTGGATTTCGGGGAGAGGAGAAGCTGGAGGACATGGGTTATTACTGCACTCTGAACCTCCAGCTGCACAGCATAAGTGCTGCTGTGTAATCCCTCCATGGCAAGGCCTAGATTTGCTTTAAAAAGATCCATTAATTCTTCCTCCATCTCTCTTTTTACTGACTTGTTCACAGTTTCTTCCATCCCTTGGCAGTGGGAAGGCAAAGTCAGGATGGAATGGTTTCCCGTCAGGATGGAATGGTTTCCCATTCCAGCCATTATCATATTTAATTCAGGCATATTCTGTTTGGTATTTGATAACATAAATGTGTGCCCTCTCCTTGTATTTGCTCCCTCAAGCAAAAGGCCTTGTTTTGCCCATTGTCCAGTGTAGATAGAATTTTTCTCCCTTAGGTTATCTACATAGCAAGTTCATTACCTTAGTTCAAGACATGCCATGATATATTAGGCCTGATTTTCACTTTGGCAGCAAGAATGGACTTAATGTGGATGGAAGCATATCTTCACTGCCAGCAGGGCCAGACACAGGCATGGGTGAACTGGGCAGCCACAAAGGGCCCAGACAGAAAAGGGGCCTGAAAATGGTCATTTTTTTTCCATTGTCCAATTATTATAATTATCTCTGGGGAAGTGGGGACCAATACTAAAAGTTTGCCTGGTGTTGCCAGGAGTCTATGTACAGTGCTGACTGCCAGAGTGCTATAAAGGCATCTAGTGTCCCTGAGAATTGACCTCATAGAATTCTTAGGTTTAATATATACAGTTTTCTGTGATTCTCAGCTGTCTGGTTTTATATTTATAGTACTCTTAAACTTCTCATGCTGAAGCTCTGTTGCTTTGTAAAAAGTGCTGTTGTACATTGCTTGTGTGGTTCTCTTGTACATATCCTTGCTCATAGTCTCCCGGCTATTCCTGTTAATGCAGGTGAATTGCAAAGCCGGGTTCAAAGTACAAGAAAACAACTTCTATGTACCCGAAATGAAAGAGATTTGGCAGCAAGATTGGTGTATTGATGCGTTCTTAGTAAGTATAAAATCTTTCTTTAGAATCACCATATGTAGTCCTTTCCATTGTACTGTTTTTTTGAGAGGTAAACATAGTGAGGGGGACAAATGCATGGCTGAAGTCTAGCAGCTCAACAGGGTCACCTGTACACTTACAAACAGTAGTGTAACTTGGGGTGGGCAAGTGAGGCAGCCAGCCCCAAGCAGCAACTTAGTGGGGGTGGGTGGGGAGGGGGGTCTCCCACTAAGAATGGCAGCCCCCTGGGGAGTCCATGCCATGGCAACAGCAGCAGTCCTGCACTGTGCAACAGCCAGGTGCAGGGATCCCATGCTGCTGCTGTAGCAGCAACAACCAGGGCAGACAGACCATACCACCACAGAACCAGGGACTTTGAGCCCCTGGAGCAGGTAAAATTCCTGTCCCTCCCTCCTGCTTGGCATCCTCTTGCTTCTGCTGCTTGTGGCACATGCCCCCTGCCCTTGCTCCCCACCTGCTCCCCAGCAGGAGTTTGCCTAAGGTGCAAACCCAGCTAGTTACGCCTCTGGTTAGAAACACTGGATTAGGAATTATGACTCAGGAAGAAATAGCCGTGGAAAGGACCTCTTGCATTATTAAATGCAATTCACTATTAGTACAGACAACCATCTCACATAATCCCAGTCATAAATGTAATAAACTGCATTATCGAAATGAGTCAAAGCAGACACTAAATAACTTTTGGTTGTAGTTTTTGCTTGTTCATCTTATAAACTAGTGTGAGGTTCTTTTTTGCTTGCTTAGTTGCTTGTTATATTGTGACACCTTGAATTTGATTATTATTTTTAAAATACAAAATATCTATTTTGGGATATTTTCTAAATGCACAAATAATAATAAAAACCATTCTGCTGCATGTGTGTGATGATATACCCTTGGTTCACATGTTCATTCTGTTAGTAGTAGGTAAGTCATTCTGTTGCTGCAGAGCTTAGGGGTAGCTGGAAAAGGAAAAGCACCATTAAAAGTCCGTTTCTATTTTATTAGAATGAAGATGAGTTTGGGAGACTAGTTGCTTCAAAGTCCACGGAAATGGTAAATAATATGTTTATATCCAAGTGAAAATAGGAGTCTGATTTTTATTGAAGTCCAGCAAAACTATGATACTCATGCTCCTGGACTTTACAAGAGCACTCAATCATCTGAAAAGACAGCTGCCAGAGACAGTACTGTGCAGAGCCATAACAAATGCAGAGTAGAGTAGTGCAGAATGTGCGGCTGGCATGCTGAACCTGCCAGCACTCAGACCCAAACATCTGCTTAGCTTGATTATAATTTAGCTGGCCTAGCCACATGTCCTGGTCTAAATACTCCTTAAATCAATTTAGTTTTCACCAGGGTTTGAGACTGACTGGTTCCTCCAGTATCTTCATGGTGTTGGCTACAAATGTCCAACTCGGGATCCTTAAAATTCTGGTTAATTAGGCAGATTGAAACACTGTAATGAAGTCAAATCATAAACCTTGGGGCTGGTACACACGTACACACACACACACACACACACACACACACACACACACACACACACACACAAGCCAAGTTACAAGAGTCGGGTATACCTATCCCACAGGCGCTGGAGTCTGCCATCGATGGCCAGTTGAGGCTTCTTCCAGCGTGGTGTTATCCTCCAGAAGGGGGTCACTAGCTGGTCCTTCTGGCTGGACAGGTCGGGTGCTGGTCAAGTTGGAGATCAAGAGGGTGCTGCTGAGGGTCACTTTTCACTGCTTTTTATCTGTCCGTGGCGGACTTTGGTGACTCCCCAGTTTCAGGTTTGCCCAATCCAGGGGTCGTTGACCCTCGTGGTACTTCTGCCTCAGTGGCTACTGGATGGGCACTGTTCCCCCCAGGGGTCGTCCGCATGTACGTGCAGGTTTAGGAGTCCGTTGATGAATTTTGAATAGGACTCTGGGAGTGGTCAATCTGGAGATATTCAGCCCAAAAGTTGGTCCCTGGCATTGATTAACTCAGACCAGGGCTTCTAGCCCTTGTACAGTGAAGTTTAGAGAATTCTCGGTTGCTACATTGTCTCCTATTGATTTCTTCCGTTGGTTGGTCTGCGGTTTCCCTAGGTGTTAATTGCCGCCTGCTACTGTGTTACGCATTCAATCACTGATTCACTGGCTCTTTCAGGGGCCCACCTGATACAGAGAAGCGGCAGTTTGATTCCTGCCCTTGTTAACATTGTTACAATGTATAACTTACTTCTGAAACTAAACACATTTAGTTGGAAGGTGAGGAGTATAAAATATAAGCTACAAGAGTAATGCCATGGCACACAAATAGATAAAAATACCAAAATACAAGGGGAGATGCAAAATGCACACATACAAACTTTAAAACACAATTCCTTATCTTAAAGTGAAAGAAAGAGGAAGGCAGAAAAGGTAGAAGAAGAGAAACATATCCAGAGAGGGGAGAGCAAATGCAGGCAAGAGGAAAAGGGGGCTTTCTGCTACAATGGTGTTCCCAAGAAACAGTTACTGCCCCTTCCAATTCCTACAAGGGACATTGGGTAGGAGGTAGCTTGTCTAACAGGTTAGCAGAAGCAGGAGGAATATTGTAGCATGTTGTACAAAATCGAATAGTAAAATTCAGCTGTAACATGGTGTGTGTTCAACATCCCTTTAATATTTTCCTTTCTTACCTGTGTTATAGCAGTTAAATGATAGCTCGTGCAGAGAATGGTCTTCTTCCTATTGACACATCTGGGTGCCTTTTCATTATTAACTTACTAGGAGCAGAGACAGGTTCTTAGGCCGTGGGTAGACAAAACGAGAGGCGCGTGTGCACGACACTTTAAAGCGGGCTAAATGCTTTTGCACCGCTTTAATGGTGTTGGTGTTTGCACACCTTGGTGGCATATTGCACATTAATTCCAGCCACTGTAGGAAATTCGGCAGCATAATCAGCCTTAAATGACTTGGGGCGCAGCAAACTAAAACTCCTTTGAGGACTTTTAGTTGGCTGCCCCTACAGGCACAGAGCGAAACACTGGGCTCCATGGCTCTGCAGGAAGCCCTGCAAGCAGCCTGGCAGCGACCTGGGAAAGCAGGCTTCACCCAAGAAAAGCACCGAGCTTGATCTTTTTTTTTTTTTTTTTTTTTCCGCCCCCTGGAGCCTGCCTGCCTGCCTTCCTGAGTTGCGCGGGGACCTGGTGCTTCCCTCCACGGCTGCGGTGCCCCCAGGACTGCCTGAGCCAGATGCCTGTGGGCGAGGGGTACCGCTTCTGTGGAGGGAAGCACCAGTCCCCATCCTGCCCCCCCTCAGCCCAGGGACCACTCCGCCCACCGGCAGCTTGCCCTCCCCTCCCTGATGAGAGGCAGGTAAGGTGTGTGGATGAAAGGGGGGTTTAATCAGCCATAAATTGAAGCGGTATTTTTTAAACCCCTCCACTTCAATTTAGGCCCCCTGTTTTGTCTACAAGTTCCCTTCGTCACAGGGCATTAAACTGTAGTCAGCAGCAACATACACCCACAGTGGTAGCAAATGCCCTAATTGGCAGAATTTCAAATTAGGAATCCATATGAACACTGTCTGTTTCTAGACCTTTCTATAGACTGCTGTCTGACCTCCACTATCTTTACAAGGATAATGGTGTGAAATTTATATCCCTGCCTTATTTTGGATGATTAAGTCTTAAGATGATTTTGACCGGTTAACCACAGAGATCAAGATGTTGTAACTTGTTGCAGCAGACTGGCCCTTGTTTATTTCTAAACAATTTGGGAAGCACACTTGATTGGATCTTTCTCCAGTACCTTACCTCAGAAATAATCAGATAGGCATAAACACTGTAAAAGAATCATAGAAAATTAGAGTTGGAAGTAGAGGTGCACTGGTACATCGGTTGCACACCAGATCGGCATCAATAAAAGGAAAATTAACATCATCAGTTTTGTTTGGCTGGTTTAGCTGATAATGTTCAACATTAAATATAATATGCCTTCTGGCCAGGGCCCCTGGACGCCGTGTGCCTGCGCACACCTGCATGCATGCACATGGCCAGGAATGCAGCATGGAGAGCAGTACCCTGTAGGCACCTCTGTGGAGAGGAAGGAGCATGGGGGAGGGAAGAGGCGTGGGGGGTGCAGATCAAGGCCCCATGGTGAGGGAGGGAGTGGGGCAGGGGCTGGGGCTGGAAATGGGACGGAGCCATGGGCAACTCATCCAGGGGGCACAGAGGGCTTGGGAGTGGGGGCACTGCTGCATGTGCCCCGCAGGGGAGGCATGGGGGAGCATGTGTCCCCCCCAGATTTGTGCACAGGGTAGATGTAGGCTACCCACTGGCTTGGGGCTATCTGCTCTGCTGCCTCTTGCCCTGGGAGCCCTGCACCAGCCGTGCATCCCCTACTCACACAGCAGCAGTGGGGGTGGCAAGTTGTGCCTCCTACTGCCGAGCAGGCGGAACGCTTGGACAGGACAAGACTCCCAGCACAAAGACAGCAGGGCAGACAGCCCCGAGCCTGCTGCGAGCAGCCCGCGTCTGCTCTCACTGTGGTCGGCTCTTCTCTGGTTAAAAGTGTCCCTGCATTTAAAAATGGTGGCAGCAGCACTTGAACTAAAGTTCATTTGGCAAGCTTTAATTCAAGCACCCCACTGCCATTTTTAAGCACTGGTAGGCTGATCCCCTGGATGAGCTGACCGCAGACCTGTCCCACTCCCCACCCCGGTTCTGGGTCCCATTCACTGCCCCACTCCCTCCCTCACCGTGGGGGCCTCAGTCTGCACCCCTCATATCCCTTCCCCTCCACAGACTTACCTGCATGTAGCTGCTCACCACACTGCCTGGCTGCATTCCTGTAAATCAGTTATCAGGTGGATATCAGCCGATATGCCTGGTGAATAATCAGCTATCAGTATTGGCCAAGAAAATCTTTATCAGTGCACCCCTAGTTGGAAGGGACCTCAGGAGGTCATCTAGTCCAGTGATTCTCAATCTTTTTGTAATGTTGACCCATTTGTAAACATAGATAGCCAGTCCTCACCCAGTGCCCCTCACGCCTGACCTGTTGCCACCAGGCCCCAGCCCTCCAGTGTGTGGGACAGGGATGGCCCAAGCAGCCCCTTGCAGTCTGGAACTCTGCCAGCCTGTAAGGGAAAAGCCACAGGTTCCCACATTTTTCTCCTTTAAAGGAGAATCCATTTTTAGAGTCTGTTGATCCATTTTTAAAATGTTTTCATGGCCCTTTCTTGTGACCCACTTTTGGGCTGTGACCCACAGGTTGAGAAACACTGATCTAGTCCAACCCCCTGCTCAAAGCAGGACCATGTCCAGCAATATTATCCCAGCCAAGGCTTTGTCTATCCAGGTCTTAAAAACCTCCAAGGATGGAACTTCCACCATCTCTCTGGGTAACCTGTTCCAGTGTTTTACTACCCTCCTAGTGAGAAAATTCTTCCTAATATCTAACCTAAACTTCCCTTGCTGCAACTTGAGACTGTTGCTCCTTGTTCTGTCATCTGTCACCACTGAGAACAGTCTAGCTCCATCCTCTTTCGAACCTCCTTTCAGGTAGTTGAATGCTGCTATTAAATTCCCCCCTCAGTCTTTTCTTCTCTAGACTAAATAAGCCCAATTCCATCAGTCTTTCCTCAGAAGTCATGTGCCCCAGCCCCCTTACCATTTTTGTTGCCCTCTGCTGGCTCTCTCCAATATGTCCACATCCTTTCTGTAGTAGGGGCCCAAAACTGGACACAGAACTCCAGGTGTGGCCTCACCAGTGCAGAATACAGAAAAAATCACTTCCCTCAATCTGATGGCAATGCTCCTACTAATTAAGCCCAGCTAGCCTGCTACAAGGGTGCACTGCTGGCTCATATATTCATCTTATTGTCCACTGTAACCCCTAGATCCTTTTCTACAGAACCGACTGCCCAGCCAGTCAGCCCCCAGCCTATATTGGTGCATGGGATTGCTTTGTCCTAAGCGCAGGACTTTGCACTTGTCCTTGTTGAATATGTGGCACCATTTAGATCTTTCCAGACCAGATGTGCTTGCAAATTTGCTTTAGAACTTACCTATGAAGTGGTTCCCTTTTCAAAGACTTGGGTTGTATCCTGCATGTTTTCTAGTCTGGGTGAAATCCGTAAAAACACGTTAATGTGATCGTATTTACAACCTATGCTCACTGTCCACTGTAATTGGTTATTTTAATGTACTTTATAATAATGACTACCACTACAATTTGAGAGCATTGAAAAAGAAACCTCATTTGTGAAGGTTCCTTTTGGGAAGCTACCTTGATACTGGTATCTTCTAATGTCAACATTTGTCATATTAAAAGCTCCTAATCCATCTTGTCATTTCAGATGATTTTACAGAAGCTGACAAAGTACCCATGCATCTTTGACATGAAAGATAAGATTAAGGCTTACAGGGTGGCCTGTCAGTGGGTAGGTACTGCTGAAGTCATGTTTTTTATTATTAAAAATAAAGGTATTAAAAGATTATTAAAAATAAAGTTTATAAAACACAGCTTTTGGGGTTTTTCCCCCTTAGGTACACTTGTCAAGACCCACTCATCCATTTGTTTTGCACGTTAGAAGAGAACACCTGGTGAATGATACCTTGCAGACTCTAAGGATCAGAGTGCCTACAATGTATGGGGAACCTTTAAAAGTAAGAAATTAAGGTTTATTATCTGGTTAGCTCTGAGTGTACTGTCCTGGATTGCTTCAGCCCCTCAATATAATTAACAACCAACAATGAAATCTTTTTTCAGAATCCAGCAGCATTTAAAATCCAGTCAAAAACTAGATTAATAGATTCATAGATTGTAAGGCTGGAAGTGGCCTTGGAAGATCATTGGGTCCAGCCCCTTGCACCAAGCAGGAAAGATAACTGGGGTCAAGGACCCTAGCAAGGTGATCATCCAGTCTCCTCTTGAAGATTTCCAGAGTAGGCAATTGCACCACCTCTGGAGGGAGCTTATTCCACAGTCTGGACACCCTGACAGTGAAGAAGTTTTTCCTAATGTTGAGCCTGAAACGGTGTTCTAGGAGTTTGTGGCCATTACTCCTGGTTTTCCCTAAGGGTGCCCTGGTGAACAGTTGTTCACCAAGCCCTTGATGTACTCCCCTAATGTAGTGGTAAGCTGCTACTAAGTCCCCTCTCAGCCTTCGATTGATGCATGCCAGAGTGTTATTTGCCCTACTGGCTACAGCGTCACACTGCCAGCTCATATTCATATTGTGGTCTGTTATTACCCCCCAGGACCCTTTCATTCATGGTGCTGGTCAGTTTGGTGCCACCAAGCCTGTAGGTGTGCAGGGGGTTGTTCATTCCCAGGTGGAGCACTTTACATTTCTCAACGTTGAACTTCATTTGGTTCCGATCCACCTGACTTGCTAGCCTGTCTAGATCCACCTTTATCTGTAGCCTATCTTCGAGCATGACCACGCTCCCCCATAACACAGTGTGATCCGCAAACTTGGCCAGTGAGCTCTTCACCCCACATCCAAATCATTGATAAAGATGTTGAAAAGTACTGGACCAAACACTGACCTCTGCAAGACACCTCTGGCTACTTCTTGCCAGGATGACACAGATCCATCCATTAGGACTCTCTGGGTCCTACCCTGCACCCAGTTTCTTACCCACCTGACTGTCTCAGAGTTAAGCCCACAATCCTCCAATTTTCTTGCAAGGACACTGTGGGATACCAGATTAAAGGCTTTTTGGAAGTCAAGGTATAGAATGTCAACTTGTCCAGGTGGCAAGTTACCTGGTCATAAAAGAAGATGAGGTTGGTAAGGCAAGACCTGAGCATGACAAAGCCATGCTGGCTGTCATTCAGACTCCTACCTTCTGCAAGCTTATCACGGATAGACTCCTTGATGAATTTTTCCAGGATTTTCCCTGGAATAGAAGTTAGGCTAATTGGCCTATAGTTACCTGGGTCCTTCCTCCACCCCTTCTTGTGGATGGACACAACATTGGTCCTCTTCCAGTCCTCAGGGACCTCTCCAGAGCACCATGATTTGGCAGAGTTTTGCCAGGGGTTCCACGATGACTTCAGCCAGCTCTTTCAGTACTCTTGGATGAAGTTCATCCAGTCCTGCTGATTTATATATGCATAATTTTTTTTAATTGCTCACACAGCAATTCTATGGTGATAGCAGGAAGGCGGTCATTCCTACCCCGCTCATTCTGTACTCTCCCTGGCATGATTTTCCACTTGGCTGTGAAAGGCCAAGGCAAAGTAATCATTTAGGAGTTCAGTTTTCTCCTGAGTGCTGGTAACCAGCTGTTCTGAGTTGCTGAGCAATGGCTTCACACTCCCATTTGTTTTCCTCCTCTTCCCTATGTAACTGAAGAAGGACTTCTTGTTGTCCTTGATTCCCGTTGCTAATTTAAATTCAGTTACTGCTTTTGCCTTTCTAACAAGTGTGGGCCATTGTATAGTCCTCCTTGGAGCTTCCATTGTTTATAAACCTCTTTCTTAAGAGGACCATGATTTCCCTGTTTAGCCAAAAGGGCTTCCCAGACCACCTGCTACCTTTTCTCCACGTGGGACTGGACTTGCTTTGTGCTTCAAGGATCGTATCCTTAAGGAATGGCCATTCTTCATGCACACCTTTCACTTCTAAAGGAGAGAGAAAGTACTGTGCCTGCTACTTAAAAGCACGTTCCATGTAGGCTTAGGGCAAATAACAAAAAGCAGCCAGCAAAAGACAGAGTGACTTATTTTTATTATGAAATCACTTTGAAAGATAGGACTGGTTAGCTAATTTGCTAATGGATAACCAAGTGTTGCTTCTTTCATGGTTCTGCAGTGGTTGCCTAGAGGTGAAATGACAGGTGATGAACAAAACACTAATCTTTGCCAAAAAGTCTTCTTCACAATTGGATATAGGCCAATGGCTGACTTTTACAAGGACTGAACTGCTGTCTTACTTCTTGTAGATGGTCCCTGCACAACAAAAATGAGGTGTATTGGCGTCACGGCATGAGCATGACAATATGTAGCTAAATAGCACGTTTTAAGTCCTACCTGTCTTGATCAAAAAACAAGTATCCTAGAAGAACAAGGAGATGATTGAGGAGTAAGGCCCTACTTTTGAAGTGAGATATGGTTGAAGAATGGTAATGGGGCTCTGCCCTGTCTCAGGGATGCACCTACACCTTGCTGCCAGATCAGGAGCTACACACTTGCCTCATGTTATAGAAGCGCTGCTTGGCGGAGTACTCTGGCTCTTGTCTCTGGTCTCAGACTCATCTCACCAAGACCTGGTTAATGCCTGAACTCTTGTTGCCCTATTTACTTCCTTTCGGCAGTCACCCATCTTCCCCTGTCTTAAGGTACTGATCCGGCTGCCCCACAACAGTAAGTGTCCACAATACTCTGCCTATGGTTTTGTTGCTTCACTGAGCAGCGTATCAAAAGATAGGAAAGTCTGCTCAGATTAGAGTTATCTGGATTGTGTTTTTGCCTAAAGCAGTGGGCGCATCAGTGGGTCAGATGCCCAATCCTGACTTGTTCCCAGTACTTCATCTCCTCAATCAGTGTAAAGCTAGCAAGGAGTGTTGGAGGGCATGGTTGAGCCTGTTGCCTTATTGTCAGCTGTTATAGGCCCCTGCCAGCTGGAATAAATTAGAGCAGCTGCCAAACTACTATTTCATGGCACTTCTTGCCTGAATAGTTGTGCCAGGCCTGCTAATGTAGGGGACAATCATATTGGAGTGACATGGATGACCCACCTTGTTTTTTTTCTCTCTAAAATAAAAGGTGTGCTGTGTTGGATGTGCATGAATGACTGCCCTCAAAACATGGCTGCACTGATCCTAATAATTCTAAAGCTCACAGACAGGTTTGCTGTTGCACAGTGTTTTGATTTATTAAACTGCATTTTCGTAGCACAGTGACAGAAGCAGTTCATGAATAAATCTGCTCAAACTAGCGAGGCACCTAAAGATGGACACTGCCATCTTTAAAGAGCAACCCACATTACTGTTTATTAAACAACCTGGTTAAACTATATCTCAGTGCATAAAGTAATTCAAGGCAAAAATGAACACCCACTGTATAATATGCTTTTAGACTATTACTGTGCACCTCTGGATTTGGAGAGACAAGGGCAAATGCACTTAATTTTCTTTCCTGGCAGAAATTAAACAGTCATACACAAAGTTCTCTATAGAAGATTCGTGTGAAGTGCCAGGAGGAGGGTGATGCCAGAATATAGAACTCTTGGTTCAGAGATGATACCTTTTATTAGACCAACTAAGGAATCTAAAATAAAATGTCTTTTTCTGGCTCAGGGAAAATTAAAGATGGTAAAAAGTAGGTAGGAAATAAACTTCATTTTTGCACAGAGGGAGTTGAGGATGGACATCTGGTCCCTCAGGGTCCATGCAATTGAGAGAGAGCGAGGGAGGAAGAGACTATTCCAGTTACATGGAACATTATATTAGTGAACAGCTAAAATAAGCTACACAACTACTGCAGAGAGGCCCTGTGATCAATGAGACCACTGGGCAGTGCCCTCAGGCTGTCTGCCTGCCTTAGTTGTGTCTAAAAAGTTTAATGCCCATCCAGGTCCACAGGCGGAAGAACATGTACACAGGGATTGTAACAGGAAGCAGCAGACTGTAGAAACATAAGCTGCTGGTGCTGGTGCAGCCCTGTGGGAAGTTTTCATCCATGGTGGCTGAATTAAACAGGCCAGCCAAGGACAAACACTGTCAGCACAGGGACATGATTACTCCTCTTGTGTGAGCCTTCTGGTCTCTGGGTTTGCTTTCTGGGAAAGTGCTATCTAGCTCTGCTTTGACTCCTCGCTCATTGGATGGGGAAGCTGTCTTGATCTTCCTCACTGCCTGTAGTATCACGTTACATACCATCCACCGTGGGGGTATGCGATGCCCAGGTCTTCATTGATCAGCTCATTGGTGGATTCTTTGTACTTGCATGAAAAATGAATGGGTCAGGGCTGTGAACACAAGGAGGGGAGACATGCACATGTGTGTGCGTGCGCACGTGTGTGCTTGTGTGCACATGGACACACGTGTGCACATACATATGGATGTATGTTTGTGCATGGGGCATGCGTGTGTGCAGACGTGTGCACATGCGACATGCAACTGTGCATGTGTGTGCATATAGATGCATGTATATGGACACGTGTGCATGTGCATATGGGCTCATGTGCTCATGGCCTTATGCATGCATGTGTGGGGGGCAGTGTGTCTTCTTGCAGGCAGGATCTAGAAAAGGTCTGCCTTGTCCCCTACCCCATAACCAGGGCCTGATGCACTGTGCCTATATGCATGGAGAGAGGAGCAGGGGAGCCCCACCTCCTACCTCCATACAACACAGTTGGCCATTAGCAGCTGTGAAACTGTCAGCAATGAGTGTGTTTTGGAGGTCTGTGCAATTGTTTGTAAATGCTATTTTTGATTAGGGTGCTGCCTGGTCTTAATCCAGAACCAGTTTTTCAAATTGCAAATGAAAGTCCTACTTCAGGGAATCACTGGGGATGCCAGACCATATTCCTGAAACTTGGGATCATCCCAGAAAATCCAAGACCATTGGTCACTTCAAGAGCAATGGACTGAATGCAGAAAGGTGTGCATAGTGTAGGGAGAGAAGCTACCTAAATGTATTAAAGATGTCTGTGAGGAAATCTCCTTGGATCCTTTTAGACTTTTTGGCTTATGTGACTGCCGTATCAGTCTTCTGTAAGATTTGCTAATTCATCTTTAATGATATAATATAATGGGCCATAAAACTGATATCTACGTTTAGTCCTTGGTTCTTAGTGTTCTGCCAGCTTATAGATGTTTACAATTTTATCATGTCTGTACCATCATGGCTAAAATATCACTCTGACACTACCAAAAGAACAAGTAATTTGTTCTTATCCCCATAACAACAAGAAGGAAGTCTAGCTGTATTCAGCAAGTCACATTCTGGGAGTACAACATTTTGTTCAGAAGAGTAAAAAAATACAACTTACATGGTCAAGGCACAGTATAATATATAAAAGAACAATTTAAAATGCTGACTATTTAGTGCATCAAATTAAAATGTGCTAACACCTGTAGGTTTCCAATAGATAGCATCACACCATTTATAAATTAAGGTTTAAGGTTAACTTTGTAGACACTTACGGTGATGTGTCTTTAGCATTCTGGAATGGCCAGTGTCTCCAACCCATTCTTCTCCTCCAAAAAGATGCTAGACCAACAACTTTGGAAATACAGTTTTATGCTTATCCATACAGCAGGAAAATTTTCACAGAAAGCCACAAAGCAGATTTGCCCCTGGGGTAGTCATTTGCATGTGAGTGTAAAACACCAGGCTAGAGGGGTGACATCCTGGCTCCATTCAAGGTAGTGTGAGTTTTGTTCCATCTTGGACTGATCATGAAATTGGCTTGAAGAAAAGTTTGTACAATAATACCTTTAGAGTCTTTGTATATGCCTCCTGGCTTTGGAGACTTTAGGGTTTACATTTTCAAACTGACCTTTCCAAGTCACAAAGCAAGCTACTTCTTTTTGTGCAATGAAGGCTGAGATTCATGAGACTCCAGAATCTGGGACTTTAAGAAAAACACCAAATGCTATGAACCTTGTAGGAGAGTTATGACAGCTGGACAACACTATGATGCAATTTGTACCTCTTTCTTTTTTCCATCTACTCCATTCCATGATGGTTTAGGGTAGACACACTGAAGAGGCCCCGACTTCATGCTGAATCTCATTATGTTAGTCCATAATGTGTTCTCATCACAGGAACTGGGCCCAACGTAACAGTCTAGTGCTGAGAATTTACTGTGTAAACCAGTACAGGTTATTGTTTAAATGTGGAAATTATAGTAGCTGTTTCTGGGGTTATTCAGGTGAAGTTTCATGGTGAACCAGGAATAGATGGCGGTGGTTTGTCTCGAGAGTTCTTCCGGATCATTACCAAGGAGCTATGTGAACCAAAAGCACAGATATTCAGACGTTTTGAACGCTCCAGTCTGATTTGGTTCCCCAGCCAGGTATGGGTTCAGATGATCCTACTTTGTTACCACTTTACAAAAAAAAATTCCGTATAGCTGGCCTTTCCTCTAATAACTTTGAGCCCACGTCACATTTGTTAATATTTATTTCCCCTTCAGTGAGGAATGCTGCAATTTGCCTTGGAGTCATTGTCTAGTTAGCACCGGGCAAGCTCAGTATCCAGCAAGGGTCTCAACAGCATGCAGACTCCTAGGAAAAATAATTCCTAGCTCCTGTTTTAAATAGGATCTTATAGAAGTCTTTGCCTATGCAGCTCATGCCCTGCTTGGCCAAAGAGAAGGGATTCTTGATGGCTGCGTAAGGACTTAGTAGCAGACCATTGAGTTTCACTCTAGTTTCCACACACCCAATCTCCTGTTCTAAACCAAAGCTCCTCCCCACTATATTAAAGTCCTTCAAATATTCATTTTCTTTTGTTTTGTTTCAAAATCTAGGTATCAGGACACCAAGACATCTTTCACCTGATTGGGATCCTCTCTGGAATGGCTCTGTTTAACTTTCACAAAGTTCCCTTTCCTTTCCCATTGGCTCTGTACAAGAAGATGCTGGATACCCCACCGACTCTGGAAGATTTAAAAGAGCTGTCCCCCACAGAAGGGAGGTATGACAAAAATGTATATATCCATAGCTTTTGGCTATAAAATAAAAGTTGAGCCAACAGTTTTGGAACCATAATCAGAATCCTGTTTATCCATTGAGCAGGAATTTGCACAGCAAGCCACAATGCAGATTTGTCCTTTTGTGTACACATTTGCATGTGGGCGTAAAACATTACGGATTTAATTTCTGCAGGTATCAGTACTCCACCAGGTTCAGTCTAAGCAGTGACTTCTTGTGCTCCAAAGTGCTCCTCAAGTATGCTGTGCTGCTCTGAACAGCTTGTTCCCTAGACTGGAAACACTGTAGCTGCATCTGTTCAGTGCCACGGGCAGGTTAGTTAGGGGAGAGCAGGTTATCTGGCAACATCGCTTAGCAGCACTAATTAGTTAGCCTGAAATACTCAGCACATGTAGCCACCTGAAGCAGTGCAGCCTGCCTGAGGATGTGGCTCTGGAGTCTGGTAAATGTACTGTTGTAGATATGGTGTAGCCATCCACTGCTGAATTGAGGTCATCCAAGCACAAGCCTGGGAGCCCATGTGCTGAGAGATGGAGACCTGGACAGGAGTTGGGTTCCTCCAGCTCCATTGATGGAACTGCCTCCTGTGCCCTGGGGTAGGACAGTAAGGGTGAGAGTGATCCCTTGTGACTCCTTGACAGATGGGTAATTCTCTAGTGGTTGGAGACTGAGGGGAAAACCTTGCCTTTACTGAGGGCAGTGGCAAAACTCCCATTGGCTTAAATGGAGTCAGGATTTCCCCCAAAACAGTCATTTGCAGAGTAGGGGGATGTTGACTGCCACCACTGCAAGTGGATAGGTAAAGAATAGTTTTGACTATCAGTTAGACCTGCCTGAAACAATGTCTCCCCTCTCCTAATAGTTTTCTGCTGTATGGGTTATCTGCTTCCGCTGTGTTTTCACTGCGGCCACCTTGCATAATCAGCAATGCAGCACTTCCTTATGCTTTGATCATGTCAGATCTAAGGAGCAAGGCTTTTGTTGGGCTAGTCCTTGCCTAGGAGATTTCAGACTGGTGTTATATGAAGTAGTGCTGGTAGCAACTTGGTAAATAGCCTTCCTTATCTCAGGCCCATGCTGAACCAATGTCTCATTGTGATGTTCACAGAAGATATGTTTCTAGTTCTGGCTGTGATGGATGACTGCAACTGTGATCCCTTTAAGCTTATTTGGCAGCTTATTTTGTTTATAAGAGTATCCCACTGGTCCATAAGGCACTGTCCTTAAACGTTATAAATTCAGCAGTTGAAGGCCTTGGTTTTGCACCTGTTCACACATGAGTAACATCCATGGGATTATTCAGTTGTTTAAAGTCATTCACATACACAATGCACCCAGAGTTGGGGCGCAAGGTCTGGAGGATGCAGACACATTAAAAGTTTACACTGAAGTAATTTCCCCTAGATTTTACTCCACAGTAAATTTACTTTGTAGTAAGGAGCAGACTTGCAATGCAGTCTCTGAAGCTGCCTGAAGTAGGTGCAATTATAACACCTGACCACTGTACGGCAGGGAAGTCAATTTGCCTTAAGCAAACAGCAACTCCAAGAGAAATTGCTTTGTGTAGCAGACACACAACATGTACACCAAAGTCACTCCTTTGCAGGTGACTTTTGACTTCCTCAAAGTTAACTTTACACTAGAAAAATGCACTGCCTCTGAAGTAAATGCTGTATGTCATTTGTCCACTCCACTTTTCCTCGGCAGTAAATTGAGACTCTTCTGGAGTAAAAATCTCATGTGACTCAACACTTATCCTCCAATGAGTTGAGTGAAAATGTACCTACATGAAATGCCACTGAAGTCAGTAATCATGCAGGGAGCCTGCTATGTGGATCTCACTGCAGAATAAGCTTGCAGGGCAATCGCAGATCATATGGCACAAAGGGGAATATATGAACAAGACTGCAATATGTTTATACACATCTAATCGGCCAGATTAGGAAAACACTTTCCCCAAAACATTCTGCTGCAGGAACTAACCTTTATTGTGTCTGTTTCTTGTTCCTTGTCTACTAGCAATCTTCAGAAAGTGCTGGATGAAGAATATGATGACATTCTGGAACAAATGATGTTGGATTTCACAGTAAGACATTGTCTTCCTATTTACAGGTCCAACTCTATAAACACTTAGACAAAGAAGTAGATTTACTCATGTGAGTCTTAGAAAGGTTAAATGTAGGTGGCCCAAGAGAAATGCTTAAGCCACACATGGGAGTAAGGCAGTTAACATGAGGCCTATCCACCTTTGACTCCCCAGAGCGAATGACCTTTTACAGCAAGGAAACACAGGGTTGCTTTTGTGATCTCTTTTATTGGAACAACTGTATAGTTGGGAGAGAAGTTAGGCAAGCTGTTGGGCACCAAGTACTCTTCGTTAGGTAACCCCGTGGCAGGCAACGAATTTCAAAACCCTTCATGCTGTAGTGGGGTTGGAGTGGTGTTGTAGCTATGATGATTCAGGAAATGTGAGAAGCAAGGGGTTTTGTGGTGATATCTTTTATCAAACTGTACATTTGGGAGAGATGTTAGGCAGGCTTTTGGGTACAAAGTGCCCTTCCTTAGGTCTGCAGAAAAAAACAGACAGTCTGAACTAAATACAAGATAAAAACAATGGCTGGTGTTTAGCTCTGCGTGCAAATTAAATCTAAGTTAAACACCAGACAAAACAACGGCATGTCTGTTTCCACACATGCAAAAGAAAACAGGTACCCAGAGGAGTGGAGGAGAGCTGCAAACAGGAGCAGAGAGAGACTGTTAGAAGTCACTTCAAAGCAAAAGAAGAGAGAATCAACTTATGTAAAGCTTGGTGGGAGGGCAGCAGGACAGGCCCTATGAGGAGAGACTGAAGGACCTGAACCTGTTCAGCCTCAGCAAGAGGAGGCTGAGGGGGGACCTGGTGGCTGCCTAGAAGATCATCAGGGGGGATCAACAGCAAATAGGCAGAGCTCTTTTCTCCCCAGCACCACCTGGGGTGACGAGGAACAATGGTCATAAGCTGATGGAGAATAGGTTTAGGTTGGAGATCAGAAGGCAATATTTTACAGTTAGG
>NW_005841893.1:2452602-2459412 GCF_000455745.1 Alligator sinensis
GGGTCAGGCTAGATGATCTGTTCAGGTCCCTCCTGACCCTAGCTGCTATGAAACTATGAAAGCAAAGCCATTTAGAAAGGAAAGAATCATTACTACATGTGGAGTACAAGAGAGGTTAGAAGACACCTGTTAGATTATAATGAGTCAGAAGACCAGAGTCCAATAAACGATTCCAAAAACTACCCTGCTTCTCACATTTCCTGAACCATCGTGGCTACAAAACACTCTGACCTCATTTACAGGGTCAACGAGAAGTAGCCTTCTATACAAGTGTGGAACAAGACTCAAATTTTCCCTTCTGGCCCCACCTTTGCTCAAGTAGTTCCAATGAAAGCATCAACTAGCCACAAAAGTAATGGGTCCTTTCAGTATGTGTTCATTGGTGATTACAATTTCAAGCCTTGCATCAGGAAAAGAATGGTATGTGTGACACACCATTCAGGACTTGCTTTGTCTGTCTAGGTAATGAAGAAAGAAGGAGAATCTATAGTTACTGTTGAACTTAAAGAAAATGGTGCAAACATTCCCATCACTAAGCATAACAGGTCAGATCTCGTAGCTCTTCTGCACATTTCTCTTTCCTTGTTAGAATGCTCTACCATATATAGTGCACATTTACTCACTTGTACTGATTTCTGTGTATATGGTACACAGAAAATTGTTTTTCATGAACTTAGTTTTGTGAGGGTATTATGCAAAATGGGATATGCATTACCAGAGAGAGAGTTCAAGCTTTGTTACCTTTACAGTGCACAAAGGATAGCAGCGATACAGAGGCAACCAAGTGAAATCTTACAACCTGTGTTATGCAAATGATCTAACAAACCCCTCTGGTCTGAGACCTGTGAATTTGTGAATGCACTATTTACAAATTTTGTGCATAATTTGTAAAGTGTGTTGACTGTCTAGGACTATCGTATAATTAGACTATTCCCATCATCAGTGGAAAGAAACCGAACCGCGCTGCTTTACAGCTGTGTCTATCCAGAATAATGTTGTTGATTTCAGAAGCAGTTACCATAGGTTGACACCAATGTAAATACATTAGAGTAGAACCTGGACCAGAGATTCATGTGCACATGCTGTACCAGATACAGGACACCTATCATGTCTTACTTTGGGGCCCTGGGATTGTATACATGTTGTTGCATACATGTTGCTGTTGTAGTTGTTAATGGCATTAGCTGGAATGAGAAATCATTCCTAAATGCATTCATGTAAGGAGTTGAACTGATGGACATTTGTAGGTGTCATTCTCATTCATCTTTACATACAAGTAATCTTGCTGAACTCAGTGGCTAGGGACAGACATTACAAATAAACCGGGTTAAGTGATCAGAAACTGATTTAAACCTGTAACAGAACAGATTTTCAGTGCACATAAACCAGTCTGAAAATGGCTGAAAGTGGTTTGAGATAAACCTGGTTGAATGTAGTATCAGACTTAACTGATTTGGCTGAAACTGGTTTATGTAATGTCTGTCCCAGACCCCTTCCTATTTTAAGTTAAATCAGAATCCTCCAGCATCCCAGATGCTTTGCAACTCTGGGTGGGGCTCTTCTGTCTGCTCCAGCCCAGGAGGGCCAGCCCCTCCCTTCTGCTCCCTGGCTGCCTGGCTTCCTCTTGCTCCCCCCTCTCCTCCCCACTACTCCCTGCTCAAGCAGGAATTCCAACCTCCCCTGTGCCTTACACAGACACCTCTCAGCATTAGCTAGCATACACCATGCTGGCTACAGTCCATGCTGTGGGAGATGACGACAAAGGCAGACAGGACAGGGTTGGCTTAGGGGTTTTTGGAGCAAATTAACAGGTAGCTGGTAATGTCCCTCCATTTCTTCCTTTGAAAAAGTTGTTTTAGAAGAGCTTGAACTAATGAGGGTTGTTTTAATGAACTGTTGTTTTGTTTGATGGGCTGACAAATGCTAACAACTCCCTGTGTAACTCCCTGCTGTGTAACTCAATGCTCTGTTATCAACAGCTGGGGGCAGGGAACCCCTCCCTAATCAGAGCATCCTGCCAGGGCCTCGCCACATCCCCCTCATCTCAGCACTGTGGAAGGCTTTGCCACTGTAGCCCTGCCACTGTACAGCCTTAGCCACTGTAGGCATGTGCCTGCATTTCTTCAGTCCAGATGGGAAATCTGTACTGTTACAAACTGGTTTAACCTAGCAAGATTAGACTAACCTGCAAAGATTGAATCAATTCAGGCTTGGGCTTTTTTAATGTCTGTCCCTACGCAACATGATAACTAGTTACATGCATAGGATTTGCAGGATTGAAGAGTTAAATAGTATACATTTTCCCTCTCAAATCACCTCTCGCACTGCTTCACTGAAAGCTAGAAAGCAATTGCACTGCATCTATACCTTTGCAGGAAAGAATATGTTGATGCCTATGTGAATTATACATTCAATGAATCTGTGAAGAAGCCATTTAAGGATTTCATGGATGGATTTTTAAGAGGCTGCCCAGCCAACGGGTGGAGAATCTTTCTTTCCACTGAACTCCAGGCCGTTTTCTGTGGACATACCAAATATGACTGGCAGCTGCTAGAAAAGGTAACTCAGCCAGGCAGACATGTAGCTGCTCAACTGGCTGGACATACATTTCCTGTGCCTTGTTCCTTTTTTGAGTTTATGGTTCATGAGTGAGAAAATAGCTGACTTGAGGGCAGATAGAGATTTTCACTTTGGGTCACTAGTTTGAAACCATTTTTGATTAAGGTGACCTATAAGTCATTTGGCGCCTAAATTGGCTCATGGTATTCCTTGAAGTCCTATCAGATTTTGGTGCTTTCTTATTTTAACAGTCTCTATAGCCAAAGAAACAAAATGATGAGGAAGTGCATGCCATGCTGCAGAATATAGTCCATACCACATTTTTTGGCACTCCCAATTAGACTAGAAAGTACAAGAGGGAGGGCCTTTGCTTACTAAATATGTACAGCACCTAGCACCCCCTTGACCAGGGTCATTAGACCTTACAAGGACAATCATTTTCAGAGCTGCACCACTTCTAGGAGAATTAATAGATATGTATAACACTATCTTTTGACTTTGGTAGTCCTTTGAACCCAGGTTGTACTCCATGCCACATAGATAGGAATTGGGCTAAGGGGTGTTGTTCTGAATTTATAGCTGTATTGTTGAGATCAGAACTGAGCTTTTTAATTTCATTTACTCTTCACTTAGGTAAGATTTTCCTTAAAGTCAGCAGGGGAAGGTCTGAATAAAGAGAAACAGGAACTGAATAAGAAGCTCAGGTTTATTACACAGTCCATAAAAACAAACAAGCTTATTCCACCTTAAAGAAACTAAGCAGATCTCAACCTGTAGCCACAGGATTAATTCATGTATTTGCTGTGTAAATTATTGTTTTATAAAAATTAAAAGATCTTGGAGGATTAACTGGCCAGTCTATTTTTATTCTCTTGTACAGAATGCAAACTATATAAATTATGAAAAGACCGATCAAACCATCAAAAATTTTTGGGCTGTCTTTCATGAACTCCCAGAAGAAACGAAGAAGAATTTTCTTGGTAAGAAGAGAGACATTTTAAGCAGTGCTCTGAGTAGTTAGCTCTGTATTTAAAAAAACATGTTTTGATTTCTTTCGTTTGGAAAATAAGTCTGCCTTCACGTTTTCTTTGCCTGTACTATCTCCATTTCCATGCCAGAGCCACCCCTGCCTTGTATCAGCAGGCACAAAGGACCATGGGGCAAACTTAGTTCTGTTCTTCCAGGCCTCTGTCTTGGAGGTTGCCCCAGGGCTTCTGACTTACTGTTATGGTTATATTATGCAGCCTTGCTTTATTTGGTCTCGGACCAATCTAGAGCCTGTGCATGTAATGGATCATGAATCAGCATGAAGGTGAGGTAGAAGGCATTTGATTAGCTTCATAGCAATTGCCTTTTAAGAGTATTTAGTTCATCTGAATAAACAGAACTGTCCACGTTATCCTTTATTAGTGCAAGCCCAATAACTTCAGTCTGCTATGAAGCTGGACTCCCAGCTGGTGGAACTAGTTCCACATTAAGAAGTAACCTGGTGTTTCTGCTGGAAATCATTTGGGAGTGTGGTCAAAGAAGAGGTCTGGCAATCCAGACACATGTCTTCTTCCCAGCTCTGACTTTGGCTTACTTAGGTGGCTAATTAATAGAGCTGTTCTAATATTTTAAACTAGGGTGTTTTAGTTTTTCAATACCAAATTCAATTTCTCATGGGAACAGTATCAGTTTTGCCAACATTTTTAGCTATTAAGAAAATATGAGGAGAATATTTTGATTTTGGTCACATGGCAGAAACTGAACTACTTTGAGGGTTTATTTTTCCTCCAAAATTAATTGAATTGTTTTGTTTCAGGGCAGGGTAATACCAACCTCTGTTTGCCTCAGCTGCCAAGGTGCATCATAGGAGTTGTAGTTCAAGTGCCTGCTGCCCACATTGTTCTCCATGAGCAAGGATCCCTGGAAGGACTGCATATCCCAGGATGCACCATGTGTTCCCTCTGGCAGATAAGCAGAGGTGCATCATGGGAGATAGTGTGCTCAATTCTATTCAATTGTATGGGTGGGGTTGCCAGGAATTTGAACTACAACTCTCATTAGACTTGCAGTGGTTTAAAGAGATGCATATTAACCAAATTCAAAGGAAACCTTTGAATTCTGATAAAAAATGTTGCAACAAAGTGTTTCGATAAGCCCTACTTCAGACGTTAATGAGGTCTTCCATTCTGGAGAAATGTTGCCTGTTTGTGCCACAAACAAATGCCAGAATATCAGAACTTCTCACCGGACTGAAGTTATGATTTTTACATCAGCTCTAGTAACTGAATTCTCTCTGCAAGGTGTTTCGAAGTACCTGTCTCCATAGGGCTGGGTGTGGATGGCAGATGGCATTGGGCATGTTCCAAAATAGGCATAAAATGAGTTTCCCCAAATTCATTTCTATCTCTAGTGCTATTTAAGTTTTAACGTTGGTCACTATGGGGAGGAGGAAGGAGGCGGCAGCTTGGCCAGGGTCCTCTGATTGGAACAAGGCAACTCAGCTTATGCCATGAAAGATTTGCACCATGTAAAATGCAGTTTAAACAGCAAGTGTCCAGATATACAAGCCAGTCTATAACAGTTTAAAGGACTTTAAAGCTCTTGGAACATTTGAAATGTATACCTGGATAATCAGGTATTATTTTGATCCACTTTTCTGTGGACCAGCTCAGTTTTATATGCAGACACCAGGGCTTCTTATACACATGAAGTGAGGCTGCTCCTACACACTGTAAGTACAGCATATCAGAGCAGATTAATTGAGTCTGCTGGAGCATGGTAATTATTGCACCCCAGCAGACTCCAGTAACACATGTATTAGCATCCCTGCATATAAAATGGTGGCAGGGATGCTTTTACTAAAGCTTGTTTAACATGCTTTAGTTAAAGCGCCCCTGCCACTTTTCACAATGGGTACATTGATACATGAGACACTTTAGGCCAGGAGTTTCCAATGTTTGTGCCCAAGAGCACATTTGAATTTAAAAGAAAAAGTAGGGGGCGCCAATATGAATATTAAAGTTTAGAATTTAGAATCCTGGATATGCGCATTCGCATAGTTTCGTTTGGGGAGTGCATGAATGACTTGTGCCCCCGGCAGCTGTGGGGGCACAGCGGCAGTGGGAGCATGGCAGCGGGAGTGTGGTGACAGCAATTGGGGAGTTCCTGCAGATGCTGCCAGCGCAGATTCAGCGGTGCTTTTTTGTAGGGGGTACACCACCACGCTCGGGGTGCATGTGCACCTGCGTGCACCCCCTACATGTCACACTTGGGGGAGGGAGTAGTAAGCACCACTCCATCACTGCATCAGTCAGGCTCAGTCTCATTTTGGCGGCCATTGTGTACAGCCTGAGTTCAATCAGCAGTGACAGCATTTTGAATATTGATTTTTACTGATCCTGAGAATGCATGCAGGCACCTGAATAAACCTCGGGGGAGGGGAGAGGAGGTGCCTGTGGGCACTGCGTTGGGAACCACTGCTCTAGTCACTTCAATTGGAGCGGCTCCAAGATCCGCTGTAATTAAAGTGCCTCACCCCGCTCCATGCCCCCACTCCCAGGGCATGTGTATAAATAACTGACTAGTGTCTGGTCAGTCCTCCAGGCATCCCATACTGCAATATTTCTCAGTCCCCCTAGCCCCTACCCCAACTCTCACATAGCAACTGGCTGCTCTAGTAATGCTCATTGCTCAGGTGGCTGGAGTGCCCCTATTTCTGGGCAAGGAACATTTAACAATTAATGGGCCAATGCACACTGGCTGAGTATGGAATTGAGAGCCATTCTGTGGTAATAAGTGCCCACTGCGAAGTGACTCAGTTTTCCGTCATCCAGCAATCATGGGGAAATTCTGGGCACTTGCCACTGTGAGGCAATGCCTCACTCCCATCCTGCCATGAGGATTCAGCAGCACTGCAATGCCTGAAAGGTGATTGTCCTACTTGGAACCCTTGGCAGTGTACATACGGACACCTCTGAATCACAACAGTTGGGAAGTGATACCCAATCAGTGGCATTCTTGGAATGGTTCAATTTTACACGTGTCCACACCACCCTGGGCTGTAGGATTAAGCCCACAGCCAGCAGGTAGCAGGATTCAAAGTATTCCAGCTGGTATACCCAAGAACAAACAAGCAGCATAAATCAGTGCTTCTAAACTTAGTCTGAGTCCTTCCTGTGATGTGATCTCAGTAAGCTTTCTGTCTGTATCCTGCTGACTGTTTTCCTCTCTTCCCCTCTGCAGTTTTTCTGACAGGAACCAATC
>NW_005841893.1:2459443-2463766 GCF_000455745.1 Alligator sinensis
CTGCTGAAGGGATGGAGTACCTGATATTGAATATTGAAAAACTTCAAAAAGAAGACGCAGATGAATACTATCCTATGGCCAATACCTGCTCCCACATTTTGGGCCTTCCAAATTACAGTAGTGAAGAGATCCTGCGGGAGAAATTCCTGACTGCCTTGGAGAATTATGAAAAATTTGGCTTATCATAAATCTTGGGCTTTAAAAAAAGAAATATTCTTCATGTATTTCTTGCACTACTTTTCTGTCATAGCTCCTATTTGAGGGTGTCTCTTTGTATCTTGTCTTTTATTTTTACTGTCTCTTATTTGACTCTGTTCATTTTTTGGGATTCCATCTGGAATCTCCTCCTCCAATAATGCACCTGATGTGCAGAGAGGATGTTGGTAAGGACATGCTGAACTAACAAAAACTGACTGAAAGAACTACAGAGGCAAGGCCTGACTCAGTGTAATTTGTTACTGGAGAAATTACTTTTTCCTTGCACAGTCCATTGCAGTGGTGAGAATATGCACATGTATATAATACATTTATAGTTACATAAGAGGTGCTCGTGTAGTTTAGGTACTCGAGAGTTCCTAATGCTTTGCTTCTCTTGAATTTCATTTCAATTTGAGCAACTGAACTCTGAGCCTTAAGATGTTTCTAAAAATAAATTTGTGATGAATATCATAGGTGTGTACATATACATCATAGAGAAGATGAGAACATGGTGATACGTACAGAGTGCCTGCAGGAGCCAGCAAAGGAAAGAAGAGTTCCCCGGGAGCTATGGTTCTGGAGAGGTTGCTCTGTACAGGTAAAGCAGCCCCGGAAGGAGGAGGAGAACAGAGAGGACCTGGAAGAAGGAGGGAGGGGAGCCGTGCATCTCAGAGCCCAAGAGAATGGGGCTGGAAGGTGATAGCGGCTGTGAGTCAGCAGTCAACTGGCTAAAGAGATCTGAGGATCTACAGTAAGCTGGGAGACACTGGCTGGGGAAAGCACTGTCGGGCACGTGGTGCTAACGAAGAAACTACACACCAGGGGAGAAGGGGTAGCCGGGAGGGGGCAGCAGAGCACCTACAGATCCAAGTAAAAGTTTTGTCCTTTTGTTTCTGTTGTTTGAGGATGCGACAAGTCAGTGTCCAAGCAAATTGGCATAGTTGTCTGTAAGAATAATCAACTTATTGTGCCTGTTTAAAGAGACAATACACCCTTTATTGAACCTGTATGTCTCAAGAAGAATAAAAAGTTAGAGGCTGTAGCCTGGAAAGGTTCTTTTTTGCTTCATTTGGATTGAATTATTTTACTCCTTCAGTTATAAGAAAGAATGAATTAGCACTAAAGAGACTGGATGCTAGACTTGCCTGAGCCAGACTAGGCTGGCTGGCAGTCCTCTGTGACGATCATCAGTACGAGTGTTGACTAGATAAGAGAGAATCGAAAACACAAAAAAAGAAAGTTAATAAATAAAAGTGAATTATTGAAAAGAAATTTCATTGTGATTCTCAGTTCAATGATAGCTGACCAAATTTTCTGAGATGCACTAAGCTGGGTTGCGTGGGATGTTGGGGCCACAGGAGAAATTGACCCTAGATCCCAAAGTCGAGTGGTGTTTAAATTTAACTCCTCCCGATAGAAATCTTCTTCCAACATCAAGACGTGGCAAGAGAGAGTCGGGATCACCACTTGGATATCCTCGCAAGTGATCACGATACATATGATCTAGGTTGAGAAGGTTTCGATTAACTCCACACTCCATTAAGTTAACTGACAATCCTGCATACAACATGCTTACAATATATCAGGTAGGTTATTTTTGTATTTGTTTTGAATGGGGTTTTTTCCTGTTTAAAGGAACATGCAATGCTTTCTAAGTTGAATGCTGCTAAATTGCTCTGTGGGACAAAACCAAGTCCCCTGCTCACATATTATCTTCTTTTTTGAATCGTGGCCCTTTCAAGAATCCTGATGCTCCCCATGTGGGTCAAGCACCCCACATAGGGATAGCTGAGACTGGCAAAAAAAGGTATAGCTGAGACTGGCAAAAAAAGCTGAAGGTGGTTAGAAAAAAAACTGAAACCCACTGAATCCTAAAGAGAGATGACGTCTTTGGGCAATGCTGAAAGTCTTCTATACCTCCCTGCCTTTCTGCCATCTGACACCACCAGGGAAGGAATTCTGCCTTTAACTAAACATGAAAGAGCAACTCACTAAGACACTGTCATGGACTTCCACTTTCAGCTTCCTCTGTACAAAAATGAAGTTTAATATGATTTATTAGTTGGTCTAATAAAAGGTATAATCTCTGAACCACCAGTTCTAGAGTTTTGCATTTCTTTTCGTCTCAGACCAACATGGCTACCAAATGTATCCCAGCTTCCCCTTACTTTAAGTGAGCAAGAAGTGAATGGCATACTAAAAGAAGGTGCGACAGTAAAGACAGTGATGAACCAGTAACTCTAGGGGACTTCAAGAGACACTGACTTGCTGCTTGCTCAGCAAAATGAGTCACTGGCCCTTCCACTTGCTGAAAACAGATTTGCCCTTGGCTGATACCCTTTGAGAAGCAAGTCACTAGCCTTATTGTTAACAATAATTATCAATACTTGTCCTCTGGGTTTCCTGCCCAATCCTGTCTTCTTTGTTTTCTAGTGTTTAGTTTGGAACCTTTTGGGGGCAGATTGTCCACATTTTGTGTTCTGCATGGCAGCAAGCAGTGTGAGGCTTTTTTTCAGAGTCATAATTACAAAAGGAGAAGAGGATGAGGTTTCTTTTGATCAGAAATACTGGCAATGGGTTCTAAAGTCAAAGAGCAAATAACCAGAGGGGTCTGATCCTCTGTACACAAACACAAATCATGACAAAAATATTTTTCATAGTAAAATTAAGATATAGTAGATGTTTGGCATTTAGTGTATGATTTTTTTTCTGGTTCTAAGATGGCAACTCCAGCTCTCAAAAGTAGTATTTCTGGGGGGGCAAGGGGAGGGAGGGACTTTGGGTGGCAAAGGTCAGGGGTTGCCCAAGATGGCAACCAGGGTGCAAAGCAACTGTCAAGGGGCGGGGCTACCCATGTGGCCCTCGACAGCTCACCAAAACTCATTAAGTGACCCTCCACCTGAAATAACTGCCTGCCCCTGGGGTTGCAAGTACAGGATGTCAGTCCACTGGCATGGGAGTAAGAATTTAATGGGTGATAGAATATAACTACAGTAACTGGAATTAAAGTAATGCTTCTAAAAGGTGTATTCCTTGCACATCCAGGGAGTGTTAAGATACTTCAAAAGCTAGCCTTGTAATAAAAAACCTCTCACATCCTTGTTTTTTTCCCTTCTACTAGAAACAAACATTTTGGGACATGCCAGAAAATATCAGGTGTAGATGTATCAGAAGTGCTGCTTTTTTATGAGAAGATCAAGAAGCCAAGAATCTTTTAGCAGGGAAGATGTGTGGCAGGCCAGTAGGGGACACTCCTACACTGAGCCACCCACCTCACTGCACCTGACCAAAAACCAAGCTCCGAGTGTCTCCCTTGGGGCGCCTATGACTGGCCAACCCCCTTCCTGGAGCATACCCACAAGCCTGGGGTAACCACCAGCACCGGGGGTCTGGTCATTGATTGGGCCCTGTACCCCCTGGGGTGCACAGGCCTTGTAGACCTTGCGGGCGCTTGACCCACTGCGACATCTTGGGGTGCTTCCTTTAACCTGAAGCAAAGAAAGTAGCCTCCCTTAGTCAGCTGAGCAAAGGGAGCAAAAAGGCGTGCCCATTCCCTTCCCAGCAAGTACCACAAAGTGGTAGTGGATAGCTTTAATGGGTAGAGAGGGTAGGCTTGGGGAGGTGTATAAGTGAGAGAAATATGAAAAGAATAACTGAGCAAACAGACCCGGCCTGATAGCCATTTAATATGCTTCTAAATTACTGTAAGCTACCTTTCTAGTCAAGTTTCTGGTAAGTTACTCACTTCCACATCCCAGAAGAGAGAGAGAGTTGCAGAGGTTCAAGTTGCTGTGTAAAAGTCCCAATATGTCTCCCCTCCTTCCTGGACCGCCTCTCTCTTAAATAGCCCTCTTGACCTCACCTTCTAGACCAGTCTTGTCGAACATACGGCCCGCGGGCTGCCATAAGGCCCGCCAAGGCATTTTCTGTGGCCCGTGGTGCTGCTACGGGAAACCCCTTGTCCCTCCCCCAGTCCCTCAGCAGCTTCATAATGGCTGCTGAAGGGCTTGGAAAGGGCAAGGTTCCCACACGCACCGCGTCAGCGCAGCTTGGCCTGGCCGGGTCCCTCGCGGGGCCAAACCCCTCCCCAGCTGGGGGTGGCGCTGGCTGCGGCTGCTGAGCGGC
>NW_005841893.1:2463841-2464957 GCF_000455745.1 Alligator sinensis
CAAGGCGGCACCTGCTCCCCCAGCCAGTCTCCCCCCAGGCGCTGCGGCTCTCTGGGCCCGGCCACCTGCGTGCAAGGCCCCGAGTCCCAAGGGGGCCACTTCTCATGTGCTGCTGGGGACGGGAGGCGGCGCAGGCACATGCAGCCACCAGGGCAGCAAGGTGGGCAGCAGTGGAGCGGAGGGCACCTTTCCTGCACATCCCGGGGAGGCTGTGGCCGGGAGGACAAGGAGGAGTCCAGAGTGGGACTCCCGCGCGTGGCAGCAGCTTGCCCCACCCTGCTCCGCTCTGTGCCTGACTGCAGCTGCGGCCATGCCCAGCTGAGCCGCAAGTCTCTCTTGCAGCCTCTCAGATGCACTGAGGAGCCCCTGCTCCCTCCTCCCTCCCCTCCCGCCTGCCCCTTGCAAGGCAGTGAGCAGCGGAGGCTGCAAAGCGCTGTGCAGGTGTCTCCTGCTGAGACACAGCCCTCCACCTTTGATTAGTTTCCACTCTGGCTGATATCTTTTCCACTTTTGATCTGTTGACTTGCATTATGCTTCTTTCATTATGCGACTGTTTATTTTAGTCAAGTGTTTGGTATTATTTCATTGTTGCTTTTATAATGTTTTTATTTTGGATTTTAAACCACATTTCCAGGCCCATTTCATTGTCACTTCCTGCAACTTCATTGGTGTCAAAGGTCATGTGACATCACTTCCTGATGTGATACCGCTTCCAGTGAGGTCTTTGAATATGGCTCGCCGGCCCACTGGATGATAAAAAGTTCATGATCCGGCCCCACATTCAAAAAGGTTGGACACCCCTGATGTAAACTCATCTAAAACCCCCAAAACTAGTGCATGTGCAATGTGTGACACCATTAAGCCACACACATGACATTTTCATCACGCATACATTATGATGACTGTCACATGTACAAGCACCCTCTTTCACTAGACAATCTCCTGTGAAAATAGAATAGGAAATGTTTTTAGTCTATGAATGGCCTAGGTTTTTATCCTGATCTTGCAAAATTCTGTTGAACATCAAAGCCGGTTCTGTCTAGGCAGTGGACAGTAGCTTATTAGACAAAGATCCTGTTGCAGGATGAAACAGTCAGCATGGATTCACCAGGGGCA
>NW_005841893.1:2465533-2479544 GCF_000455745.1 Alligator sinensis
ACAATAAGCTGAATATGAGCCAGCAGTGTGCCCTTGTTGCCAAGAAGGCTAATGGCATACTGGGGTGCATTGGTAGGTGTGTTTCCAGTAGGTCAAGGGAAGTAATTGTTCCCCTCTATTCAGCACTGGGGAGGCCACATCTTAAGTACTGTGTCCAGTTTTGGTGCCCCCCACTACTGAAAGTACATGGACAAATTGGAGAGGGTCCAGGGTCCAGTGCAGGGCAACAAAAATGGTGAGGAGGCTGGGTGATATGACTTATGAGGAGAGGCTGAAGGAACTCATCTTATTTAGTCTAGAGAAGAGAAGTCTCAGCGGGGATTTACTAGCAGCCTTCAACTACCTGAAGGTGGTTCCAAAGAGGATGGAGCTGAACTGGTCTCAGTGGTGAAAGATGAAAGAACAAGGAACAATGGTCTCAAGTTGCAGCAAGGGAAGTTTAGGTATTAGGTAGAATTTTCTCAGTAGGAGGGTAGTAAACCAGTGAAACAGGTTACCCAGAGAGGTGGTGGAAGCTCCATCCTTGGGGAGTTTTTTAAGCCTATCTTGACAAAGTCATGACTGGGATAATCTAGTTGGGGATGGTTCTGCTTTGAGCAGGAGGTTGTACTAGATGCTACATAGTTGATCATGCCTCTGGAAAAAATCTTCCAAAAACAGAGGTGTACCTCTTATTTGAAGGGCAAGTGGTATGTAAGAACATGAAGTATTTACTATTGTGATGGAAGCTCTAAGAAGATGTAGATAAAAAGACCTGTTAGGTTGCATAGACGTTCCGTCTGTCACAGTATGAATGAATACTGTATAGTACATTCTATAACTTGCTGAGTCTAGTTCTAAAATGTTCCAAGTATGGGATTAGCTTCACACTGACAATAATATAACTCAAAGCATAATCTGGCTTGTATGTAAGAAGGCTGTGTGATATTTTTAATCACCCAGTTTAATAGATTATTGAGTACTACATCAGGTCTACCATGTATTCTGTGTGTTTCTGTAAGTGAGTCCCTTAATTACTACAGGAGACCCTCGCCATTTGTGGGGGATATGTTCTTGTATCCCCCGCCAATGTCAAAATCTGTGAATAAGGTGCTGTGTTCATGAACGCCATCTGGGGGGGGCATGACTGTGCTGGTGGTGGCAGGAGCCCAGTGGTGGCAGCAGAAGCCTGGCGGTGGCAAGTGCAGGTCTCCCAAGGAGCTCCTTTAAGTGTATTTAAGATGCGGGTTCGGCATTTGCGAATATTTGAAACCGCGAATGCCAAATCCGCGAATAGCAAGGGTTTCCTGTAGTTTCATATATTAAATAGGCACTAAAGTATTGTATTTCAGTATTGTGAACTTGCCTTTGACTACAAGCACATACATATTTTACATATCTCCAGTGAAGGAGAGAAGAGTAAGTGTAATGACTTATAAAATAAGTTTTAGCAGCTTAATTGGGCTGTTACATACAGATCCTCTAGTTTTTCCTTAATTTCTAGTTAAGATTAATTTAGTCAAAGTTGACTAGGCTCATTGCACAGTCTCCCTATGCTTTGGCCTGGACTAAGCAGTCATGGCCTGCTGCCCGCACTACAGTAAGAATTCAGAAACTTTCATTCACATAGCTAGCTGAGACATAAATTAACATGACACTTGAATAATAATACATCTGAACCAAGTTTCCAGTAAATACAAAAGTGCTTGACTGACTTTAAAGGCTCAGTAAAGATCATGTAGCCTGTAGTTTTTAAAACTTACGACCCTCACTGAAACAGGAGAGCCATACACACAGGCACATTAGGGGTGTCTGAAACAAATCCTGTTCCATGTTCCACTCACTGTCAGTATAACAATATAACTTCCTATATGAGCACACCAACTTAAGACAGGCTTGAAATCCAAATCCAATTTTTGCAGCTTCAGCCCGTTCTTGTTAGAAATAGTCACCAATTAAATTGCAGCAAGTCCCTAGATTTCCTTTTCTTTTATATTAAAAGAATAAATACAATCATTTTAAAGAAGGAGATAAAAGTACTGCTTGCTCACCTGTGTAAAATCTTTCAAAGCCATGATTGAAGAGAATTGACTCATCTTCTGCCTGATCCTGTACATCTTAAATCAGCCATCCTGCCTCATCATTTTGCTTCCAGAAGTTCATGTTCAACAAGCTGCTTCAGCAAGATAAAGTTAAATAATGTTTGTGTTTTTGCCTCAAAATGTGTAATCAGGTAGGGAGCTGTGCTCTTAGCCTAAATGTGGAAAACTTTCCTTCCTTGCAATCTCGAGTTACCACCTTAAACATTATACAAAGCAGCACAATGTAGTAGGAAGGGCAGTGACCCAGATTTCAAGAGATCTGGATTCTGTTGCTTATTGTATAAGTGACTGTGTAGAAGTCAGCTGGCTTCATTTTTTCTCATTGCAGAATGGAGTTTTTTATGAAAGAGAGTCAAAAGATGAAATATTTATATGTAAGAGCTATATATGGTGAATCTCAGAAGGTCTGCTTCTGTTCTTATTGGCCTTATTGCAAATGAGATCAACATATAATACCTTACTGACAGCCAGTGCCATCCTCTTTGATACTGAGGCACTCTTGCTTTGGTCTTGCTTGGCACACATTAAAAATGCTCCAAAAAGGGGAGGTCACTTATCTAGGTACATGGAATAAAAATTTATCATTCTACCAACTCATATAGCGTGTTTAGTCACTGACATTGAGCATTATATGAAAGGACTACCTTTTCCAAATGAGAGTGGTGAGGCGTCTGTTGTATCTGTTGTATCTAAGAGCAAATGGAAAGGGGCTTCTTAGCAGTCCTCAACATTAACAGAGAGATATACATCCAAATAATAAAAAATCACCTGCTCCAACCCCTTGTACACTTCATCCTCAAAGCACCTTAAGGAAACAAAACCAGAAGCATCCTATAAATGTATGACAGACGTAAGAGATTCAAAAATGCTACCAATGCTTGTGTTGCCCCTGTCCAAATTGAAGGTGGACAGAAAATGTATTGTTTTAAATACTAGCCCAGAGATTTTTGTGATTCTGCTGGAATCAACTTTCCGAATAAGCTGTCCTTCAAAAACTCATATAAGGTCAGTAGGTATTTCATATTCAGGTGTAAATCAGACCAACTTGAATTGTTTGGGTATTGCTTAGGATACTAAACTTTCCTGAGTAAGCTAAAAATGATATCTAGTTTTTATCAGGCAGGCTGTAACCTTTGGGTGCAGACAGAAGTTATATTTGTCACGTGATTGGCTCCTTGAAAGTGCTCTACAGCTGTGCTCTTACAGAAATGCATGGCTGCCGAGTGCTTTAAAAGTGCTTGATCACATGACACACTAAACCTTCATTACAACTGGAGCACCTTCACTAACTTCTGTCAGCACTTTCCAGAAGCAGGGCTGGGCTGATACAGCCCAGCCCCTCCCCTGGTGTTGTCTTCAGAATGAGAGGGGGATAAAGGAGAGGAGGAAATTTCATTTGGCATTTGCCTAACCTGTGCTGGAGGTTGAGGTGGGTGGGGGGGCACAATCCACCCACCCCACCATCCAGCGCAGTCCAGGAAACCCCAGACCGAGCTTCCTCCGCTCCCTTCCTTCCTTCCCATTCTGAAGACAGCACCAGGATTGAGAGGGGAGAGAGGAGGGTTAGGGGAGACCAGCTTCAGACACCCAGCTGCTCCAAACTGGAGCTCAATCCTTCAACCCCCCAGACTCAATAGTGAATGTCTGTTGGGCCAGGGTGGACGCTGTAACTCATGGTACTTCCTGCAAAGTGCCATGAGTTACAGCAGGGAGCGGACACATCTTTTAGCACCCTTTCTCTCCAAGTTTGAGGAGACTGAATGGTTGCTCAGTCAGATGGAGATAAATAGATGACCCTTCTATAGTATAGAACTTTATGTTCAGCTGTGTAGCCATTTCATTGCTGTGGACAAGACCCAGGAATGCTTTTTTGCAGAAAGTTAAAATATTTCCTGTTCTAGCCTGTAAAGCATGTACAGGAATTCTGGGCTCTATAACTTTCCCTATAAAACTAGTCTGACTTTGTTATTTTGCTCACCTGTTATTATAAAATGAAAAATGGCATGAATTTCAACAAGTCCATTAAAACCCAGTTGTAACATGCTGTTGAAGAACTCAGTGGCCTATTAATATTTTTAGCCTTCCTGATTTTGTTAATTAGTTAATAGTTTATCCCTATCATATATGATATGAATGTATGACATGCTTGATGTGATATAACATTTTTATAGGCAGGAATTTGGAATGGCAGCCGTGAGTAAGTAGTATATGCTGTCTAAAAGAAAGCCAGTAACATTTTAATGTCACATGTTTCTGTCATGCACTTTACAGTACAGAGGGGAAAACTATTTCAGGAATGTTTTAGATTGCTTTTAGAAGCTTTGTATTGCATCCCTTCACCTGTAGAGCCATATGCTCTAGATCCCAGGAGTCCAATAATATGAATGCCAGAGGTAGAGGTAAAAAGGAAACTCATTAATTTAAATCTTCTCTAAAAAAAACTTAAAATAGCTCTTCTAGACCTAAAAATGTCAAATCTTTAAAACTTGGTACTTTGGGACTATCTAAGGGCCAGCATCAAGTCCTGACAGCCATTGGAATGCCAGGAATCTTTTCCTTTCTAGTAGTCTGAAGTTGCCTTTGCAAGATATATTGAGCTATGAGAAATGAGCAGGCATCCAGGTTTTCTGTTTCCCACGGAAAAACAGAGAAAACCACGGATTTCCCATTTTTATCAGAGAAAATGTGGATTTTTCCTCTTAGCAGAGAAACCGCAGATTCCCCACTTTTGCAAAGAGCTCTTCAGGCTGGTTGAGCTCCAGCCTGCAAGAGCTGTTTCCAAACAGGGCCAGAAACCCCCAGCCCTGCCCGGAGGAGGAGGGAGAATGGTGGGGCCTGAGGCTGTCAGTCAGCCACAGCTCATGGCTCAGCTCAGCCTGACACTTCACTCCTAGAGCCTGTGTGGTAAGTGGGGCTTGCAGGAGGCTGGGGGGTTGTGGGTCATGGCTAGGGGCTGTGGGTGGGGGACAAAAGGCAGGGATAGGGTGGGGGGGCTGTTGTGGGGGCAAGTGAGGGGCACCAGCAGGGCTGGGGGGGGCTTTCAGGGAGCAGTGAGGGGCACCAGTAGGACTGGGGAGGCTTTGGGGTGAATGAGGGGCACCAGCAGGGCTTTGGCGAGAGTGAGGGGCTCCAGCAGGGCTGGGGAAGCTTTGGGGTGAGTGAGGGGCACCAGAAGGGCTTGGGGGAGCTTTGGGGGCAAGTGAGGGGCACCAGCAGGGCTGGGGGGGGCTTTGGAGTGAGTGAGGGGCACTAGCAGGGCTGGAGGGGAGTGAGGGGCACTAGCAGGGCTACGGGGGGCTTTTAATAATGGATTTGGGATTTTTTATGAGAGAATTTGCAATTTTTTTATCAGGGAAAACCAGGATCCCTGGAAATGAGACATGATGAGTGCATACAGATGTTCAGGAAGGTTAGGTTAGGGTGGCCATCATACAGGACATTCCAGTTTTCTGCTACTCTGTCCTTTGTCCTCTATTGATACAAAACCTCATGCCTTTATGTCCTCTATTTTTCTCACCTGGTACCTGCACTTGCTCTTGTCCAGCAGGCTGGAGACAGACCTGCCCATCTTGCCACCTGGCCGCTGCCTGCGCACCTCTTTGCTGGGCAAGAGCAAGGCCAGGTGAGCTCCATGCCTTGCAACAGCTGCCCATGCCCCAGGGCTTCCTCCCCACTGCCCCCAGGCACCTCTTTCCATGCTTAGGGCTCAGGATGGGGCCACCCCTGCTCATCCACTTCCTCGAGCCTCTGCCCAGCTCCCGCATTTACTCAGCTGGCCCTCTGCCTCCCTCACCATGCTGGGCTCACCCTGGGCTCCTCCTTCCCTGGTTGAGGCTCAGGACGGGGCCGCCACTGCTCACCCACTGCCTTGCGCCTCTGCCCGGCTCCCACTTTTTTTCCTCAGCTGGCCCTTCCCTCTGCCTTCCCCACTGCGCTGGGCTCCTGGCACCCTCCTGGGAGGAGCTCAGTAGAAAAAGCCCTAGCCCTTGTTTTCTTCCCCAGGTCTGTAAGTTGGGATCATCCAGACATGGTCACTAAACAAATGCTAGGGTTTAGCAAAGAAATTTCTTTGAAGAGACAAATGTTCTATCTCAGGAGTGACGCATAGCGGGTGCACATGGGTGCACGTGCACCCCCTGAATGTGGCAAGTGCACCCCCTACAAACAGTGTCGGCGGTGCCTGTGGGTGGTCGCTGCTCGCCATGCCGCCATTGACACTGTCAGTGGTGTCTGTGGGTGGTCTGGGAATCCTCGTCTCCCGCTGGCCCAGTGTGCCTGCTGGCAGCGGCTGTGTGTGGTCCCCCCCCTGCCGACAGCACTGGCAGCATCTGTGGGAGCTCCCCACTGCCATGCTCCTGCTGCTTCCTCCGCTGCCATGCCCACCCAGCTGCCCTGGGCATGCACCGTTCATGTTCTGTCTCTTACAGTTTTCAAGCTATTTGCATTTAAAGAGTGTTACAGACACACCGACAGATACACAGAGATGTGGACTAAGCCTTTTATATATATAAATGTTCACCTCACTTCCAGGGAGAACAGCCTAGAACATGGGTGGGCAAAGTCTGGCCCATGGGCCACATTGGGCCCGCAGCAGACTCCATTTCCCAGCAGCCCCTGTGGCAGTGGCTCCTTGCTGCTGGACCCAGCCCTGCTGCCTGGGCACCCCAGCCTGTTTCCTCCACACCCACTGCTGTGGGTGGGACCGATGTGGGCAGGGCACACAGCTGGGTGGCTGAGATGGGGTCATGCCAGGGAGTAAGAGAGAGGTGGTCAGGGCCAGGGAGTCCCTGGCATCTTGCAGTGATGACGGCATGAGGCAGGGCCAGGGCAGAGCCGCGATCCACTGCTTGCATGCCCCTGCGAGGTGTGCAGGTTCCATGGGCAGGGAGTGGATCGTGGCTCTGCCCCAGCCCTGCCCCATGCTGTCACTGCTGCAAGATCCCAGCCCCAAAGTAGCTCCCCACCTAACTGTATGTATGCCCTACCCGTGCAACTTCTAGTAGGTCTCCATGGAGGCTTCAGGAGCGCAGGGACATGGCAGTGTGGGCTGTGACAGCTTGGGGCCTAGATGGACCAGGGCAGAGCCCCAGTTTTGTGGCCCTCTGCTGTCATGTCCCTGTGCTCCCAGAGTCTCCATGGAGACTGGCTGGCAGCTGCGCAGGCAGGGACTGCTGGGAAATGGATTCTGGCCAATGGCTGGATCCACCATTTTGCCCACTCCTGGTCTCCAAGAATAATTCAACACTATCTAGGATTCATTAACCATAATAGATTTTTGCCTCTCATTCTTCCAGTTCATAATTTGCTTTATTAGTAGATTTAAAAAGACATCTTGGACATAATTTTACTTTGCTTTTTTTAAGTCCTTCACAAGAGAACATTAAAACAATAGCCATGGAGTAAGATGCTAAATATTATTATGTCATGAAGATATTAAATAATAGAGTGAAGGATGATTAGACTTGTCCAAAACTGAAGTCTTGAGCATGCAGTATTGTGGAGAATGTTGTTCTTCATATCTGGCCCATTTACAAGCTAGAAATGTTGTGTGGTAATATTCACTACAAATAGGGAGAATGAGATTAGGGTTTAGCTGCAGAATATTTAGATTCAGGTTCTCAGCTTGAAGCCTATTAAAACCAATGGGAGCCTTCCTGTTGGCTTTGATGGGTTCAGATTAGAACATTCTCATGTCATCTTTAGAAAACCTTAGTTACAACTCCTGACTGCCCTGACCTGCAGGTGCACTGTTGGAGGACAGCAGGGAAAACACCAAGTATCTCTCCAGAGAAAACTGCTCTCTCTCTCTCTCTGCCAGATTGTGCCATCCCAACTTTCAGACTACAGCCTAGTATATTATGAACTGGGTTTTCCTGCCTTGACTTGCAGCCAAACCTCCTCTGGTGTCTCAACATTTGTCTCTTGCAGGATGCCCATTTGTGAAACTGTTTCACATACTTATGGAAGACCTAGATAGCCTCAAGAACTTACTTCCCCTTCTAGAAACAGTGGTAGGAAATGGTGAAAGTGTAAATCAAGATTTTCTGCCAATAGTATACATAACAGGCAATCCAAGACCAATCCAATCTTGCATATGCAAGAACTTGAGGAAGATACTGTGGAGCTTGAGGCTACTTTGAGGGATGCTGATAATGACCACAGCCTGTATGAGAGCCTCAAGCTCTAGGAAATGTGCTTGAGAGAACTGGTATAGGGTTTGACCCAGGGTGCAAGAACTTGAACCTACTTCCAAGAATGAATGCCGTGACTCGGGTCTTTTTCAACCTAAAGAAAAAGTGCACAGAATAAGAAATCATCAGTCACTGTACAACCCAGTGGGGCCAGGTGCTCACAGCTCCTACCAAGATCTGAGAGTGTGTTGTTAGCTTCTACAAGGAGCTGTTTAGAGTTGAGGCTATGTGCCCAGAAGCCATACAACAGTTGCATGAGGGCCTCCCCAAACTCTCCATGTCTGAGGCTGAGGAGCTCAGAGCTGTCCCTGGGCAAAACTGACTGCTGCTATTTGAAGACCTTGCCAGGCCTTGACTGATTACCCGTCAAATTCTCCAAGATGTTTTGGCCCCTCCTCAGCCCAGACCCCCTGCCCATCTTCCAGGAGAGCTTCAAACATAGGATCCTTCCGGCCAGCTGCTGGTAAGCAGCCATCGCACTGCTGCCCAAGAAAGGGAATCTTGGTAACATTAAGAACTGGCAACTGCTATCGCTCCTGTGTACAGGACCAATGCCCTGACCAATCATCTCAAAACGGTCATGGCGTCTGTCATAGGCCCCAAACTGACCTACTCCATACCTGCCAGGACAGCCTGATTCTGCTATGTGACCTGCCACCAGCTGTGAAGCTCTTTGGCTTGAACAACTGTCTTCCTGAATCAAGAACAGGCCTTTGATAAGGCCAGCCACAACTTTTATTTCATACTCTGCGCCTGCTTTCATATCAGCCATCTGGCTCCTGTACTGGAACATCTCTCTGCTCCTGAAAGTGAACAGAGAGCTTATGTGCCCCATTCCCAGCATGCAGGGGCGTCTGACAGAGCTGATCTCTCTCTCTGCAATGCTCTGTGCCCGCACTACTGAGCTACATGTGCTACAGCAGTGGGCCTGATGGGCCTCCATTGGCCACAGCCCCAGCTGCTGGCCCCCAGTTAAGCTGAGAGCATATGCTGGTGATGTGATTTTTTTTTTTTGTGAGCAGTGTGGGTAACATCCAGCCCGTGATCAAGTGAAGCAAGCCTATGATCATGCCTCCTCAGCCTGTATCAAGTGATATCCTTTGTACAAAGTCAAGTATGGGAACCAGATACAACAGAGACAGAAAGGAGCCTTCAGCCCTGTAAGCTAGTGTCCAAGGCAGCCAATGGAGAAGCACTTCCAATTCTGGGAAAGTAGAGTACTCCTCGTTAAGGGCAGAGGACTTCAGGCCCTGATCTCTACCAAGGCCTCGGGTACCAGGCCATACAGTTGCTAAGGCTGCAGCCCCAGACTGTTGCTAAGGAACAAGTGGCCGGGCCTAAACTTGTACTAAGGCCTGAGGCGTCAGACCCCTGCAGTTGCTAAACACCAAGGCACCATGCTCAGACCACTGCAAAGGCCTGAGGTGTCAGGCCCAAACTGTTGCCGGGCCTTGAAGTACCAGATCCAGACTCTCTCTTGAGACCTGAGTGCCAGGCCCTGACTGTTGCTAAGCCATTAGGCACCAGGCCCCAACTGCAGCCCTGGTCACTCCCTACTTCTATTGTACATGAGTGGAGAACCAAAGTGCCATGGCGTGCTCCTCTAAGGAAGATTTTCCCCTGTTTTTCTCTGGCTTTGCATGATTAAGGCAAGATGAGCTGGCAGCATTTAGAATATTCCCTGTGTCTTGGGAACAAACGTGTTGGACTGAGCGAGCGAGAAGGGAGGACCCGGGGCATGATCTGAAAGGAATCTTCTTTGACAGAGCAGCACTAGGAAATCATAGGGCTTGGACAACAGACCTATCCGATCGAGTTTATAGCCTGAAGGGTCTGTGAGATCATCCAGTCTGACCTCCCATGGGGACTACACTTCCAACTATTGTTCTAGTCATTGGTTCAATTACTTGTGCTTGCCTAAGACACATCTTCCAGAAAAACACTGGTCTTTGTAAGAAGATAGTAAGCAATGAAGAATTCATCACTGCTGCTTCCAATGGTCAATCACCCTCAATATTAAAACCTGCACCTAGTTGCTAAATGCATTGGGTTGAATTTTGGCTTTCGTCCTCAGGCCCCTTCTGACCTCTTAATCTACAAAGCTGTAGAAGTCAGGGTCACCTAGGCAAAAGCCTCTGCTATATTAATGCATCACCTGATTGGTGCCCAGAATCATGAGTGCTTGAATAGGGTGATCCAGCGCATTCAGGGGGAAATGACTGCAAGCTTTGGCTGGGCTGGCAAGGGTCAGGACATTAGTCCTGCAAGCTGTGTTCCACCGTGACATCATCAGGGCCTTGGAGAGGGCCTCAGGCTATTGGGCAGTGGGACGGGGACATCACAAAGGCTTTGACATGATAAATATTGGGTCCTCTTCACCTTCCCTACCTGTTTTACTTCTGCTTTCCTCTGCCCTCAGAAGAGCAGTGATAGCATGCCAGAAGTTTTCAGTTGGTGTGAAAATGAGTATGGATGAACGTATGGAGTGTGAGGAGCAAAGTTTTGAGTATATGGAGTGGGAGGAGCAAGGAGATGAGCACATGGAGTGCGAGGAGAAAGGAGATGAGTGTATGGAGTACGAGGAGCAAGGATATGAGCGTATGCAGTGCTAGGAGCAAGGAGATGAGTGTATGAAGTGGGAGGGAGAAGAGTGTATGGAGTGCAAGGAGCAATGAGATGACTGTATGGAGTGCGAGGAGAAAGGAGATGAGTATATGGAGTATGAGGAGCAAGGAGATGAGCATATGCAGTGCGAGGAGCAAGGAGATGAGTGTATGGAGTGCAAGGGGCAATGAGATGACTGTATGGAGCACGAGGAGCAAGGAGAGGAGTGCATGGAGTATGAAGAGCAATGAGTTGAGTGTATGGAGTGTGAGAAGCAAGGAGATGAGCCTATGGAGTGCAAGGAGAAAGGAGACGAGCCTCTGGAGTACGAGGAGCAAGGAGATGAGCCTATGGAGTACAAGGAGCATGGGTATGAGGCAGCAGTGGGGAGGAATGGGGACAAGGCAATAGAGAAATATCAGCAGGGTTCTGAAGTGATGGAGAGGTAGCAGCATGAGGATGTGGTGACGGAGACAGATTAGAACAGGGATGCCCAACCTGAGGCATGGGTGCCACAAGTGGCAGAGGAAGCCTTTGCGCGTGGCATACAGCAAACTGGAGAGGGGATGGCCAGATCAGCGGCAGGTGCAGCAGAGCAGGCCGGGAGGAGAGGGTGGGAGGAGAAAGCAGAGCAGCAGTTCAAGCAAGGGAAGGGGATCGGAGTGGCAGTCAGGGTGGGTGCGGGGTACACCTGCCTAACCTGTTGTCCCCCCATCCCTGCCCCCCCAGATTTCAACAACCCCCCTCTCTGGTTGAAAATGGACATTTTCTTTACAGGAGGTTTGAAAAGGGAAGCTTCACTTTGTTTTCTCCTCCCCTCAATGGCGGACTATGGGAGCTTTGCTACTAAGGGCTAGGTCTAGTCTGTGGGGCACTATGCATAGGCTTCCCAGTCTAACAGGCCATGCACCCATCCCTTTTCAAAGGGCCTTGACACAGGTCCCCAGCCTCTCCTTGGATGAGTTGCCTTTCAAGGCCCTTATCATTTTTTCCTTTGCCTCTGGACACTCTCTAACTTCTCCACATCCTTTTGAAACTGTGGAGCCCAAAACTGCATGCTACAGTCTAGATGAGGCCTAACCAGTGCTGGAGTGGATAGGCATTTGTTATGTTTTTGATTCTTCTGCCCAAGGGGCAGCACCTTGCATTTGTCAACATTGATCTTCATCATGTTGGCTCTAACCTAGCTTTTTGGGCTACCAGGGTTCTTCTGCATTGTGCCCCTGTCCTCCATTGTGTTTTCAATCCCTCCTAGCTTCATATCTTCTGTACATTTTCTCAGGCAGTGTGAAGAGGAAGGAAGAAGGATGATCTCATTGCTGCCCAAGAGTGAGCATGCGCCAGCGGGAAAAGAGAGATCTCGCAGAGAATGGTGCTTCCTTAGTCAGTGCTCCATGAAGTTGGAGTGGCTACAGAGAATGGCGGAGATGGGGGAAAACCCAGATGAGGAAAAAAAAAAAAGTACTGATGTGGCACGGAGCGGAGAGGAAAAAGAGGAACGTGACAGTCGGAGCAAGAGAGTGCTGACAAGCAGCCTGGTGAATGATTTAGTAGAATTACAAGGGGCAGAGATTAAACCCGACTGAGGACTCGTTGAGGGAAGAGAGTGAAAAAGACCGGAAAAATTTGGGTGAACAGCAAGAACCCCACAGAAAATAAGTAAAGCTTTTCTTTTAATTTGTTTTTATTAATAAGACAACAGGAATGAAAGTGAAGTGAAATTTTATTAATCTTTACAGATTAAAAAAAGATTTGTGCTCCAGAGGCAGATAGCCGGACCTAGTCTTGTTTTGTTGCTGACCTTAATTTTGATATATACAGGACTAGAAGAGAAGATTCCAGACTACGAGAAAAAGAAAAACATAATAATTTGTGTTATGTAAGAAAAATAATAAAAGACAATTAACAGAAAATACTGTACCGCTGTGAGTTTTTAGAATGAGAATGGTGGAATCTACCTAAATTTAGAAGAGGATTTCTATAGTTCAGTGATGAAAGATAAATTAACATTATCAGGTGTTAAAATTCTATCCCTCCCGAAACATATTTTTCCATCAAGATATGGCAGACGAGAATTGGGATCACCACTAAAATTAATCGGCAATTAGAATCTTATTGCTAATTGGAAATTAATCTGGAAATTGACTGGAGGGCTATCCCTTTATAAAACTACGATTAGACTCCAGGCCCAAGATAGACCCCTGCGGGACTCCTGCCATTCTTTCGTGGATTCATTTATAATTGCCCCTTGTAAGCCGGTGACTCTCCACCTTTTGGTATTTGTCTAGACTACTTTCCTCCAACTTGTTTATTTTTCTCTTCATTACAGGCACCGGCGCAAAGTGTAAAATAAAAAGTTGTGTTTGGATCACATTTCATGGGAACCAAAGAGATTCCTGTGGCCCCAGATAATACAAGACAACAGAGAAGGGAGCACTGTGACAGGGCACCACCCAAGCCACCAACTTAATGGAAGGCTGGTGGTTGATGAGAGCCTGGGGAAAAGGAGAGAGACGCAGCCCATCATGGAGCAGGCAGGGAATGGTGACTGTCACAACCCAATGATTTTAGTGCCTCGGCACGATGGAATTTTCCCGCCACATGAGAGTCTGTGCACAGCAAAAGTTTTCTGCTGCAACAGAAAACCCCGGTGCAAAAGAGTTCCTGCCATTCGCATGCAAATTTGTGTCCCACTATTGGCCAGTTCTAAATTATTCCTACGTGGTGGCTAGTGATTGGCTTGCTAGCCGTATAAAATTCTGTGCGACTTCTGCCGAAGTCGGAGAACTTTGAGCACGCTGCAGAGTGCCTTTAAAGATTCCTGACTTGCGGCTGAGCTGATCGATAGCCTGATCACCTATCGATTCTTCTCCCCGTCGCTGAGCGCAATCCTTCGACATACCCTTTTCCCTGCCGGCCTGACTCGTGTATGGATTCGCTGGCCTGAGCCTTGCCAGCTGCGGATGCCTTCGACATACCTTTTTCCCTGCCGGCCTGACTCATGTATGGATTCGCTGGCCTGAGCCTTGCCAGCTGGAGCAACTCGTGTAGTTGTTTAAGCGACCGGACCACCTGCATCGTGACTACTAGCGGCGTAAGTAAAGCTTTTTGCAACCAATACGCTTTGTCTGCCTC
>NW_005841893.1:2481191-2481693 GCF_000455745.1 Alligator sinensis
TACTGAGACCAAGACATCAAGAATTTACCCCCCGGCGAGAGCTATGGTGGTCACCTCCAAGAACCTTGAAGGAAAGAAATATGTTCGGATTTCTTCTCGCCCACTCCGGACTTACAAAGTATCAGTTGCGTATTTTGGGGGAGAGGACCCAACGTCGCCTAGCTGAAGCATTAGTATTCAAATTTGAGGACCCACCAAAAAACGAGTAATGGCCGTCGGCTCCGTCGGCGGCCTTCTCCAACTCGAACCTGACCCCACTGACCCTCGTCCTTATGCCGAACTCACTGTTTACAACCCTACTGATCCAGATGACCAACAACAAGTATTCTTCCTTCTCGATACTGGAACTCAAGTCAATGTGATTACCTCAATGATACCTCACCAGAAAACCACCAAAACAATCAAGGTACAAGGGCTTAACGCTATCGCCATCACAACGAAGGTCAAATTCTTAGTCCAAGGCCATCGATACCCCCTAGAGGCTGTCCTAGGGGGCATCAAC
>NW_005841893.1:2486327-2490945 GCF_000455745.1 Alligator sinensis
GGATTCGCTGGCCTGAGCCTTGCCAGCTGGAGCAACTCGTGTAGTTGTTTAAGCGACCGGACCACCTGCGTCGTGACTACTAGTGGCGTAAGTAAAGCTTTTTGCAACCAATACGCTTTGTCTGCCTCTCCATTCACCAGCCCGCCCAACGACCGAGTAATTTCTAAATCACCTCAAGTCGGCTCCGGCTGTCTGAGACAGTGACAAATTTTGTTGGGCATCCATACTTCAGAAGGATCCTCCATAACACTTCTCAAGACAGAAACACTTTGACAGAATCAAAAGCTTTCTTAAAGTCAAAGAAGGCCACGTAGAGAAGCTTATTTTGTTCCCAGCATTTCTCCTGGAGCTGACAAACTGTGAAGATCATGTCAGTTGTGCCTCTTGATGTCCTGAAGCCATGCTGAAATTCCAGGAGAAGCTCTTCAGCCAGTGGAAGGAGACAGTTCAGGAGAGTTCTCACGATGATCTTTCCTGTGGTGGACTGCAAGGCAATCCCTCTGTTGTTTCTACAGTCAGAATTGTGTTCTTTCTTGAAAATTGTCACAATCATGGCATCCCTGAGGTCATCTGGGATTTCCTCACTGTCCCAGAGCCTTACAAGGAGGCCATGAAGCTGTGATGTGATGTCCTCTCCTCCCTGTTTGAAGATTTCAGCAGGGATTCCATCCACTCCAGATGCCTTGTTGTTGTTCATCTGCGTGATGACTTTCCTCACCTTGTCAAGGGTTGAAGGGATTCCAAGATCTTCTATGACTGCATGTTGTGGGATAGAGTTGAGAATGCGCTCATCAACAGCAAGTCTCAACTGACAAAGTCTTCAAAATGCTCCTTTCAAAGGGCATTGATGGCTTCCCTTTCTTTGATCAGTTCTTCTCCATCTTTGTCTCAAGGGGGTTGGTCCCTGAGTGCTTGGACTGTAGATGGCATTGGTGGCACTGAAGAAACCATGCATATTGTATATATCAGCGAGATGTTGAATCTCCTTAGCTTTGTGTTCCCACCATTTGTTTTTCATATCACAGTTCCCCCTTTGCCTTGGCTTGTTGGAGATACAATTTGTTTTACTTGAATGGGGGCCTTGCTACTCCAGCAATGGTTTACCATCAAGCACATCCGTGTCATACAGAAATTAATAAAACAATATAAAATAAACAGTTGAGTCTGTTGTTCAATCAGGGGCCTAGCTTCAGCCTTGGAATGTGTGTCTACTTTCTCCTAAGGTGGCTAAGGCTCTTTGGGGCTTACCCCTAGTCATGAGCCTGTTTTACAGGGCTTGCCTGTATCTGGCCAACTCCTGACAGTAACTTGGGACCATAGGTACTATGAACTCCCATGAGGCCCTGGCAGGTACCTGGCATCCAGCATCTGCAGGGTTGACATGTTCCTGTCATGGGGGCAGAGGTCGGGCTTTCCTCTGTTGAGGTGTTCTTGACTCTGGTGGAGGGAAGCAGTGCCTCCTTGCCCCTGGGGCTGGCGCTGCTTTATAAGGGGAATTCCAGATTGACTTGAGCCAACTTGGACCCCTGTAGGCCCCCAAATGCCCTGCTGCTACTGCCAGGTGTTGAAAGCCCCAGTGGAGATCATCACTGCCTGCAGCTATGGCTCCTAGGCTAGATGATGCGGGACATGCCTGCTGCCTGTTCTCAGCCATGCTCGGGTTCCAGACCTGTGTGGTGCACTGCTTCCTGCTCTGAGCTCTGCCCAGGGGATGGGCACATGGGGAGTGCATCACCTGCTGTTTTCCTGCCCTACCCAGGGGGTGAGTATGTGGGGGGAGGGGCAGCGCATGCTACCTGCCCATGGGCCTGTTGTCTGTCACTGGGACATCCTAGTCAGTGCAGTGACACTAGTCAGTGCAGGGTCGGGCCAGATCCCTACTACAGGTGCCATTTCCTGGCCACAGATACCATTTCCCTATAATTAACCATTCATCCTACAGAAACAACAAGTCATGGCAGGTGAGAGGAGGTAGGTGCATCATGACCAAATGAACAGGGCATGCACACTGCCCACTAGCAGCTTCTCTGGATGTGTACCTGTTACAAGCATCTTTTTGTCCCAAAATTTCCCAAGGACAGTTCAGAACTCAATGACCTGATACAAGCTGGGACAAAAGTATAAGCATATAATGAGTTATCTCATGACCATGAGGCACGTTCCACTCCTCCTCAGCTCCCTGGGAGAGGTGGCACTTATAACACAGGGATTCTAGCCTGGCCTGTATGGTGGTTAACAAATAACAGTCAAATGCATCTGACTACAATGCCTGGTGTCAGGCTTGGTGAGGTAGCTCCTATAAAATACCACAATGTTGAAACCTCCAGAGTAAGGCAAGTATAGGGCACCTCAAAACCCTAGCTCCCATTGCCTTGTGGGTATTATTTGTTGGAATAAAGCTAAGAGACATCACCCTGACAGAAACATGCCCTTGCAGAGGTGTTAGGCAGTCCGCAGCAGCTCTAACCTGGTGCTCTGTGGCAGAAGCCTAAACTATCAAGAAACTGAACATCTGGACTCAGTTTTAAATTTGGATTCTGTCTCAATGGTCTAAAGTAGGGATGATAAATCAAGGGCAGCCTCCACTCCTCCATAGTCTTGCTTACACATACACAGTGAAAGTCTGTATGTGATGGTTGCAGGATTCTGGTGTAAGGAAACTGAGGCTGCTACCAAGCTTCCTCTCTTGAGGAAGGCCCTGGAAAAGGTAGGCTAAAACAGCTATGCCCCAACCCAATCTATCCTGGTGAAAATGAGATAAAGTGACTTGAGTATTGGAACATTCAGATTCTGGCCCCAGACTCTGATTTACAAAAAAAATGGCATTACTAAACTATGGATTGGTTAGACACGTAGAATTGACATTATTGCATCATCAGAAACCTAGGTGTCAGGTAAGGATTACTCCATAATCTGGCATGGGAAGCCAGTAGGAGAAAGGAGAGAGCAGACTATCTTCCTGTGAAAGCCCTACTGCTGTATCTATTCAACTCGTGCTCAGAGTGTACACACAGAACAGCTTCATCACATTGTTGAGTTTTTATGCACCTACCCTTCATGTCAGTGATGAAGACAAGAATGTTTTGTACCAACAACTTGAAGAAAAGATTGAGAAAACTCATAGAACTTAGACCATTATAATATTCAGTGACTTCAATGCAGAGTTGCATGTAGTGATGAGAACTGGCCTGGTATTCTGGGCAAACATGAATTTGGTAGTATGAATGAAAATGTCCAGAGAGTGTTAGAACTCTGTGCAAATCAAAATCTGTGTTACCAACACCAACTTCACTTGGAAAAATCACAAGAAAGACATTGTGCCACTGGCAGCAATTAGATGCAGTCAGCCACTAGGCAAAACCACTTGAAAGAAAAGTTGCATACAAAGTCTTATTCCAATGATGACTGTGACACTGACCATGCCGTAGTCTGCTGCAAAGTCAGAATTAATGCCAAAAAGAGTCACTGTAGCAAAACTGCCAGTTCTCAAATTGATATCAGGCAAACTAAGATGCCAAAAGATGAAGACTATTCAATGAAGAAGTTGCGCAAATAAGTTTACCTAACAACTCAGTTGCTGAGGCTTGGGAAAGTTTAAAAACTAACATATATAATGTTGCTGTAACAGCGTTTGGCAAAAAAATTCAAGAAAAATGCAGACTGCTTTGAAGATCACTCTGAAACCTTTCTACCACTAGTTAAGAACAAAAGGATAGCACTAACCATCTACAAGGAATCTCCCAATACCAGAACCCTGGAAAATTTGAGAAAGGCTCAAAGAGAAATGCAAAAGGAAGATAAGAGGTGTGCTCAAGATTTTGGGCTTAAACTCTGTGATGATATTCAGAAAGCAGCTGATGCAGATGCTAGCTGTAGACTATACGGAGGCTTCAAACAAGCAATTAGCCCAGTCAAGAAGAAAATAACTCTGAAAGACTTAAATGGAAATGTCATCACTGCTAACCAAAAACAATCTGAGCACCAGATTGAACACTATAGAATACTATACTCTTGAGAATGAAATCAAACATAAAGAGCTTTGAAGGATTATCACAGTTTGAAGTCATGATAGATTTAGACAATGACCCTACATTAGAATATTTGCAGAAAGCCATTAAATGGATTCATGGGAGCAAGGCATCTGGCAATGACTGCTTGTCTGAGGAAATATACAAATGTGCTAATGACAAATTACACTGAAAACTCCATGAAGTTACACTTCTCTGTTGGAAAGAGGAAGCGGTACTGCAAGATTTCAAAGATGCTTAGTTTGTACCATTAGACAAAAACAAGGGGGAGAGAAGCGACTGTGACAACCACAGAGGTATCTCCCTGTTCAACATAGTTGAAAAAATTGTCACTCACATTATGCTCCTTGCAATCTCTAGGTGAAAGAATCTATCTTGAAAGTCAATGCAATTTTCACTCAGGATGCTTCACCATTGACAATGATGCAAGAGGAGCCTAAAGAAAAATGAATATCACTGTACATAGTCCTTATTACATCAAGGTATGAAGGCAACTGTACAGTATGAAAACAAAGAATCAAATTTCTTTGACATCAACAGTGGGATGAAACAGGAGTGTGTTAGCCTCTAACCTCTTTAACATCTACTTT
>NW_005841893.1:2490976-2502427 GCF_000455745.1 Alligator sinensis
TTGTGTATTCAAGGACAGCAATGATGGCATTTCTCTTCGCACCAGACTAGATGGACGCTTGTTCAACAAAGTAAGGTTTAGAGCATCAGTTTCCAAGACCTACAGCTGTCATGTAAAACCCTCATAGCAAAGGAGGCTAATCAAGTTGCCTTGTTAGGCACTGACTTCCTAAAAAATTAACAGTCAGCACAGCTCTGCAGACTGCCCCCCCAATTCCACCTGCTGTTATACATTACATTCACATTACATTTCTCCAGTTCTACTGTGCACTCCACTGTGTAGGGCAGACCAGGTTCCACTTGTATGCTGCTCTCTCTTCCTCTTACTCCAGCCTCAAGCTTCCTCTTCCACCATACTGCTCTGCCTTCCTGCTGGACTGTGACCCACACCCTTGCAATTCCAGGACTTCTGTTTAAATTTTGACCAACCAGCCAGGACTGGCCTACAAAATTGGGGGGGGGGGGATCCAGTCCCAGCCAGACCAGGATGTATGATCACCCTATTCATGTTCAGCCCGACAGGGGCCACCACATACCTTTGCACATTTACCACTTGTTTTTAGTATTGGTATACTCAGCAGCACATATACTCTCAGCAGCGCATATACTAAAAATTGGAATGATACAGAAAAGAATAGCTCTTTATCTTTCCGTTAACTGTTGTGTGTGTGTAAGCTATAATTAATTTGCCTTTGCTTCACTCCCAACTCTGCCTCCTTGATCCGAAACTGAACCAAACAGCCCAGTTGGTCTGTGATAAAATTGATACACTCACAGTGCCCAGCTGGCCTGTGACACCAGCTACAGAATCTGGCCCTTTCTGTCACCTCATGTATGAGGGTAGGTTCTTGCCTGGTGAAGTCAGTGGCTTTATCACAGTAGCCTGGGCTGATCTAGGATTTTGAAAAGTGTGGTACAGTTGGTGTGGCACATCCTCATATATTTTTATCTAGTTAAAGATAAACTAGAAGCTTTACTAATATGCTAGGGAGTAAGTGATATATTATTCAGTTTAATTTCAAAGCAATCACAGATATAACTATTGGAATGTGTACTAATTTGCTAGTTCATTTATAAAGTTTAAAAAAATACAACAAGTGACAAAAATAGTCAAAATAGTTAATAATAGTAGAGTAAACAAATAAAAAGAGGGAAATTCTATTTGATTTTGTACTTTATTCTTTGCATAAATAACACAAATACACCTAGTGGATATAGGACAGGCGCTAAGTTGTTAGAGAGATGCTAGGGGTTTTTTCTTCATTAGTCCAGTATTTAACATTTTAAACTAATGGAGAGATACACTTTCCTCTTATTTCTTCAAAGAATTAAAGGCAAAAATAGTGAAAGTCATCTATCTTTCTGCAAGAACCTATCCTGTCCGTACATGAGGTCCAACACCGCCTACCCCATGTTGCCTACAGATCTCATTAGAGTGACTGATAATCTAATAGTGGCATTTCACTGTTGGTAGTTTTGTACTTCAGATAGGTAGGTTTCTAGGCCAAAAGAGTGCTTTATTAATCTCAAAAAACAGGAAATTTGAGAAAAACTCACTGCCTGTGTATCTGCCTGCTTACCTGCCACTTTGATTCTTAAATTTATATCTTGTTTTAAATATAGGTGTAATATTGGTTCAGCGACTGTCAGTACTTTTCCCAGGCAATTTGTCTGGAGGAGACTATAAATGTTATTATCTAATTTACTTTATATCTAATAATTTAGAATTCTAATTGAGCTAAAGTGCTCATATAAAGCAATCCTGTTTCAGATTGCACGAGTGTTTTCCTGCTCCCCTGCCTCATCACAGAATCAGGTAGAGAAAAAGCTGCCTTAAAAAGTAGTAATCAGAGGTGGGGGGGTTTCTATTTTTGAATGAACCATGGAGTCAGCAACCCATAGGGCATTTATACACATGCTCTGGGAGTGTGTGGTGGGTATGCTTTAGAGTGGCTCTAAGAGTTGTCTAATTAAAGCGCCCAGAGTGCTGCCAGTACTCCCCTTCTGCCTTTCTTACTGTAAAATGCTGAAACTCCACACACAGGTTATTTTGACTCTATGCTTACATGTTCGATGCATTTATTCCAGTTCAGATTTTTATTGAAATAGATTCTGAGGACACCATCTTTAATTGCTTTTTCTCTAAAAACCATACTTGGTTCCTTCTTTCATTCCCAAAAGCCAGTGTCCTAGATTTAGCAATGTTGATTTCCAAGCTGTTTGAGACACAATACTGCCAGAAAGAATCTAATAACCTTTGGAAGCCTATGTGGGATTGTGACATTAATACTGCATCATTTGTATAAAGAAAGACAGGGATACAATAATTCAATATTGTGGGTGCATGATTTAAATAATTCAGGAATAGACTAAAAAGTAGCGGAGCAAGCAGACATCCTTGTGCTCCTGGTCTTAGTTAGATAGGGCATCAATGATCTCATGATGCAATTATAATGTAACCTAGTGTCTCCCAAATATTTTGACTGGAATGTATACATGACTGATAGGATGATATACTGATAGTCCCAGGCAAAACAGAGGCTGTTATCAGATAGGCAATCAATTGGTCCATTTGCTAGTTTATTTTGACTCAAATCCATTGTGTTTATACTTTAATAAATGGGCAGATCCATTTATTACTGTCTAGTGTATTGTCCAGTGGTTTCACTACCCAAGGTGATAGAACAAAAATACAAATGGTACAAGGCCAGGCTTTGCAAATGTTCTCCACAAAGTCAGGCTGTAGAGGCTGTATACTGTATTTCAAGAGGATTGATCTGGATTAACATTCTGAAAGGCAATATTACATATACATAGCTCCATAAAATAAGATTGAAAGTGAAGCTGGATCACAGTTCTTGCAGCTGTTCTTTGTACTTACAAAGCTTCCAGGACAGCTTTTATTCAGTTGCAGAACTATAGTTCGTTAGCTGTGACCACCTAGAATGTTTGCAGCTCTTTCAAGAGAGTTAAAACATGGCTATCCAGTGTGGCTGTGTTTCATGGTTTCATCTCAACATGAATATGATTGAATAAGTTCTCTTGAAATTCCGGTATACCAGGTAATGTAATATTGGGCCTGCTTTAAATATGGGGAGCCACATGACTGGCATATGGATATATTAGGCTACAGATTTCTTCCCAGCAACATTTGGTTCATTGCGCTCTGCAGAACATTTGTTGTAAATGAATTGGGGGTCTCTTCCATTGTACTATTAACCAGAAAGTAGACAATCAGCTATTTGTTCTGACTTGTCTACTGCATGCATCACCTTGTGGATACATGTCCTTGGAGACATCAGAAAACTCTTCATTTTTCTAAGTTATTACAAAGAAACCCTTCTTTGAGGGAAGGGCACTTTCTTTTATTTGGGTGATATCAGGCTCCTGGAATCCCTTAAAAGATGAGGTGACTTTGCCTTCTTACCATTGATCAAAGACTTCATATCTAGTTGGGAGGAGGTATCAAGAAGGATTTCCCAGGGCTCTGTCTGAAGTCTGGTATTGTACCCTTCCCTCAAAGAAGTGCCCTGAAAGCATACAGAAGTGCCACTTGAAAATCAAGGGAAGTGATCCTTCTACTCTTTTTTTTTTGGCACCAGTGAGGTCTCACCTGGAGCACTGTGTCCACTTTTGGGCCCCACATTTCAAGACAGATGTAGATAGATTAGAAAGAGTCCTTTGGAGAGTGACAGAAATTATTAAAGGCCTGGAAAATACGATTTCTAAGGAAAGGCTAAAAGAACTAGGACTATTTAGCCTGGAAAAGAAAAGACATAGAGGATTTGATAAGTCTTCAAGTACCTGAAGGGCAATTCTAAGGAGGATAGAGATAGACTATTCTCTGTGGCCATAGCAAACAGGACTAAGAGCCATGGTCTCAAATTGCACAGGGGAAAGATTTTTTTTTCACTCTGAGGGTGGTCGAGCATTGGAATAGGCTAGCTAAAGAGGTTGTGAAATCTCCATCCTTTGACATTTTCAAGAACAGTTTAGACAGATACTTGAAAGGTTTAGTCAGGGAAGACCCTACCTTGATCAGGGGGCTAGATTAGATGTGACCTCCTGAGGTCCCTTGCAGCCCTACTTTTCTGTGATTCTACCTGAGTAGGATCTCTTGGACACGTCTACATGAGATGTTTATCACAGAGCTACCTAATTAGCTCTTCAGTAAACATCTTGACATCTACACATGCAGGGCTATTGAGCAGGAATAAACTAAGTAATTCCACAGCACTGCACATGTACACACTGACCTGGCTGGCTGGGGCACAAGGGTGCTTCAGTGTGGGGGCTGCCTGCCAGCTAGCCCCAGACCGATGTGCCCTTGTGCACATCAGCCCCTCCACTGCACATTGAGCCAGGCAGGAGCAGCCCCGGACTAGCAGGCTGACATTTAGGGCCCCCTGTCGTACTGCTGCAATAAGCACCGGAGTTTATTGCTTCACATTAATTGCACATGTAGATTCACTCCTTCAGATTGTAACATGTCCTTGGGCTTACTAGCTGTCTTGAAAGATGTTAACTGGAAGGACCAGCACTCCCATTAGTCACCTGTGTCAGGTTTTTCCAAACCAATTTTACCTCCTCAGTGAGGGGGTGACAGTTAAAACAGATGAAAGTACATTAAAATAGCAATTTTTTACTAGTAAACAAAATCAGTAAACTGCTTTAAGGTCTGCTAAGACCTACAGATGCTCTTTCCTGCCCTGCATATACCAAGCAGGTGTAATAGCTAGGTTTCTCCTGGAGCAAAGGTTTTAGTGGCAGTTCTTTAAGTGACACTGAGGTTTCTTGATGGGTAGCAACAACTTGGCAGCTGATCATCTCAAAAAATAGTGTGGTCTCTCAGCTGCTTGCCCTGCTGCTCCCAAAACAAACACGAAAGAAAAGATAGACTCTGAGCAGATAAAAATATGAGAGAAATGATTGTTGAATGAAAATAGTCACTCATGCATCTGTATTATGTTTTCTTAAACCCCTGAGTGGCACAGCTGGTATGAACTTGATAAGCATTCAAATCACTTCATTGGGTTGAAAAACTAAGCAGCTCAGACCGAGGAGGGAGTGGCCAGAAGACCACTTACGGGTCACAGAACATTTCCTCACTGTTACATGCTTGAATCCTGCTGTAGTTTAGTAATAACAGAGACTAGCTACTGCATTAAGTTACTTGTGTGACATAAATCTAATTCATAATCGATGCGTCTCCAGAGAATAAAATCATGGCCATACCAGGCCCAACTGGCCTCCTACTTCACATTCTCAGCAGAATTAGTTGAGTAAACCCCTAGTGTAATTTGTAAGTCCCCAACCTATATTGATTGGAGGAGCAAAGAGACCACCAAGCAACAGGAATCTCTGGATGCCTTCTAGTTGATTCAGCCAGAATTATTCTGGAGAGATGCAGGGACACCATGCTGCTGCTGTAGCAGCAACAACCAGGGGAGGCAGACCACGTTACAGCAGAACCAGGGACTTTGAGTCTCTGGAGCAGGTATATTTCCTTTCCTGTCCCTCTCTCTGCTGCTTGTGGCACCCCCTCCCCAAATGTTCCCACCCTGTTCCACAGCAGGGTTTTGTCCAAGGTGCAAAGCCAGCTAGTCATGCCTCTGGTTACAAACACTGGATTAGCAATTATGACCCAAGAGCAAATAGTCCTGGAAGGGACCTCTTGGGTTATTAAATGCAGTTCACTGTTAGTGCAGGCAACCACCTCATATAATCCCAGTCATAAATGTAATAAACTACATTATAGAAATGAGTCAAGGCAGACACTAAATAACTCTTGGTTGTAGTTTTTGTTTGTTTGGATTATAAATTAGTGTGAGGTGCTTTTTCACTTGCTTATTTGCTTGTTTTATTGTGACACCTTGAATTCAATTATTAAACACCAAATATCTACTTCTGGATATTTTCTAGATGTGCAAATAATAACGAAAACATTCTGCTGCATGTGTGTGATGATACACCCTTGGTCCATGTGTGTATTCAGCTAGTAGTAGGTAAGTCATTCTGTTGCTGCAATGATTGAGGGTAGCTGGAAGATGAAAAGTGCTGTTAAAAATCCTTTTATTTTATTAGGCTGAAGAGTTGCAGGGACTAATGGATTCAAAGTTCAGGGAAACTGTAGCAGGTTTGAGTTTCAGGGGCAGACCATGGCCATGCCTGGGTCCAGCTCTAGGGTGCCCTTGCCTTCTTACTTGCCCTCCATGCTTTTGATGCTATTGTTTTATTGGGAGGGAGGCTGCCTGAGGGTCCTAGAGCTAGAATCAGTCTGCCTAATAGTCAGCAGGTCCCCAAGTGACCCCACTCTAGTCTCAGCTCTGCCTCTCCCAGGCAGAGTGGGTCCTCCTAACTGCCTTTGCTGCCCCAGGGCACCTGTAGCCTTAAGGACTTACATATAATCATTTCCTGTATTCAGTCTCAGCCTTCTCCGCCTCCACCCCATTCCTCTTGCTAAGCCCTCTAGCTCCAGTCACTGTACTGGACTGAGCTTCTAGATCCCAGCTTCTTATCTTGTCATCTGGACCTCTGTCTCTCTCCCTTCTCAGGCTGCTGGGCCCTCTGGCTATAACTAAGCTTCTAGCTATATACCACAGCTCCTACCCAACCATGGTCCTTAGTCCATTACTAGCCCTCAGCCCTTTGCTTGCCGTCTCCAGGCATAGCACGCTCACAGCCTGCCACTCAGCAACGGGCATCTCATACCTGACCTCTTCTCTCTTTAGCTTCCAGGACCAGACTTTCCTGCCTCTGCTTCTCTCTCTCCCAGGCCCTGCCCTTTCCTGTCAGGTGACTCCAGGGGGTTGGCTGAAGGTGCCCTCTAATTAGGTTCATTAACTGGGCTCCCTGGCAACGCAGTTGCAGCTGTGCCCTGTCTCCCCTGCAAGGCTATCCTTAGGCTCTTTCCCTCTTAAGTGACAGAGAGTCCCAGGCTCTGTTACAAAAATGGTACATAGTAAGTTTACATCCAACTAAAAAGAGGAGTCTGGCTTTAATAATGAAGTCCAGTAAAACCATGATACTCCTCCTCCTCCTGGACATTACAGGATCACTCAGTCATCTGGAAAAACAGTTGCCAGAGACAGTACTGCACAGAGCAATAACAAATGCAGAGTAGAGTAGCGCAGAATGTGTGGCTGGCACATTGAACCTGCCAGCACTCAAACATCTGCTTAGATCGATTATAATTTAGCCTCAACGTGTCCTGGTCTAAATACTCCTTAAATCAAATTAGTTTTCATTGGGTCTTGAGACTGACTGGTTCCTCCAGCATCTCCGTGGTTTCTCCAAGAAACAGTTACTGCCCCTCCTAATTCCTACAAGGGACATTGGGCAGGAAGTAGCTTGTCTAACAGGTTAGCAGAAGCAGGGGAAATATTGCAGAACGTTGTACAAAATTGAACAGTAAAATTCACCTGTAACATGGTATGTGTTCAGCATTCCATTAATATTTTCCTTTCTTATCTGTGTTATTGCAGATTAACGATAGCTCATGCAGAGCGTGGTTCTCTTCCCATTGAAGCATCTGGGTGTCTTTTCATTGACTTAGGAGCAGGGACCCACTCTTAGTTGCAGGGCATTGAACTATAGTCATCAGCAATAGAAACCCACAGTGGTAGCAAATGCCCTAATCAGCAGAATTTAGCAATTAGGAATCCATATAAACACTGTCTGCTTCTAGACATTCTATAGGGTGCTGTCTGTCCTCCACCATCTTTAATAGGATAGTAGTGTGATTTACATCCCTGCCTTCTTTTGGATGATTAACTCCCAAGCTGAGTATGACCAGTTAATCACAAAGATCAAGATGCTGTAACTTGTTGCAGCAGACTGACCCTTGTTTTGTTCCAAAACAATTTGGGAAGCACACTTGACTGGATCCTTCTCCAGTTATTTACTCCAGGCATAGTCAGATAGGCATAAACACTGTAATATGTAGCACCGTTCAGAACTTTCCACACCAGACTTGCTTGCAAATTTGCTTTAGAACTCACCAGTGAAGTGACTTGGGTTGTACCTTGCAAGTTTTCCACTATGGGTGAAATCCATAAAAGTGTGTTAAACCTGTGTTTACAAACTATGCTCACTATCTACTGTAGTTGGTTAATGTATACTTTTGAATGTACTTTATAATAATGACTATGAGTGAAATTTGAGAACATTGAAAAAGAAACCTTATTACTATGATTCAGATTTTTAAAGAAAATATGCAGAATTTGTATAAATTGTTACCTCTTCTAGTGATGTAATTGTTCCAAAGCAGCTTTAAAAATATACCTACAGATTTTTATAGAGGAAGGCCCTGTAGTGAGTATGCACAATGCTGAGATGGATTCTGATTTCAGCTACTTCAGTAATGTTTTCACTTTGATTCCCAGTGTATAAAGGTGTGAAATAAGGAATTTAAGAATTGAAGTGTGGGTGGGGAATAGAACCACAAGCATCTGTCCAGTTGGGATGGATTTTGCATACTCAAATGGGCATGTTCCCACATTTGTGAAGGTTCCTTTTGGGAAGTTACCTTGATACTGGTGTCTTCTGATGTGAACATTTCTCACATTAAAAGCTACTTATCTATCTTGCCATCTGAGATGATTTGACAGGAGCTGACAAAGTACCCATGGATCTTTGGCACAAAGGATAAGATTGTGGTTCACAAATTGGCCTGCAGGGTAGGTACTGCTGAAGTCATGTTTTTTATTATTAAAAACAAAGATAAAGCTTTTAGAACACTGCTTTTGGTTTTTTCACCCCTTAGGTACTTTTCAAGTGCCTATCATCCATGGATTTTGCACATTAGAAAAGAACACCTAGTGCTTGGTGCCTTGCAGACTCTAAGGTTCAGACTGCCTACAACATATGAGACCTTTAGAAGAAATTAAGCTTTACTAATTGGTTAGCTCTGAATGTATTGTTCTGGAGTGCTTCAGCCTTTCAATATAATTAATAACCAACAATGGAATCTTTTTTTTCAGAATTCAGGAGCATTTAAAATCCAGTCAAAAACTAAAGGAGGGAGAAAGTACTATGCCAGCTACTTAAAAGCACGTTCCATTTAGGCTTAGAGCAAATGACAAAAAGCAGCCAGCAAAAGACAGGGTGGCTTATTTTTATTATGAAATCACTTTGAACGATGGGACTAGTTAGCTAAATTAATAATGGATATCCAAGTGTCGCTTCTTTCATGGCTCTGCAGTAGTTTGCTAGAGGTGAAGTGATGGGTGATGAAAACACTAGTTTTTGCCAGCAGTCTTCTCCACAATTGGACAGAGGCCAAGGACTGACTTCTACAGGGACTGAACTTCTGTCTTCCTTCTTGTAGATGGTCCCTGCACAACAAAAATGAGGTGTGTTGGGGGCACACCATGGGAGCCGACAAGGTGTAGCTAAATAGCAGGTTTCAGGTCCCACTTCTCTTGATCTAGCAAAAAGTATCCTAGAAGAACAATGATATGACTGAGGAATAAGGGCCAGTCTTGCAGTGAGATATGGCTAAAAAATGGTAATGGGGTTCTGCTCTATGCTGTGGGTGTACCAGAACCTTGCTGCCAGATCAGAGGCTACACACTTGGCTCACATTATAGAAGCGCTGCTTGCTGGAGTACTCTGGCTCTTGTCTATGTTCTCAGACCCATCTCACCAAGACCTGGTTAATGCCAGAACTTTTGTGTCCCTATTTACTTGCTTTTGGCAGCTACCCATCTCTTCCCACAGGAGGCCACCAGCTGTCTTAAGGTACTGACCCTGCTGCCCCACAGCAGTAAGTGTCCACAATATCTTGCCTATGGTTTTGTTGCTTCACTAAGCAGCGTATCAAAAGATAGGAAAGTCTGCTCAGATTAGTTATCTGGACTGTGTTTTTGCCTAGAGCAGTGGGTACTTCAGTGGGTCAGAGTCCCAATCCTGACTTGTTCTCAGTACTGCATCTCCTCAGTCAATGTAAAGCTAGCAAGGGGGTGTGTTAGAAGGCATTTTTGAGCCTATTGCCTTATTGTCAGCTGTTACAGGCCACTGCCAGTTGGAATAAATTAAAGCAGCTGCCAAACTACTATTTCATGGCACTTCTTGCCTGAATAATTGTGCCAGACCTGCTGATCTAGAAGGAAATCGTATTGGAGTGACATAGATACCCCACCTTGGTTTTTTTTTTTTAAATAAAAGGGGTGGGGTGTTGGATGTGCATGGATGACTACCCTCAAAACATGGCTGCAGTGACCCTAACAAGTCTAAAGCTCACATGGATTAAAAAAAATCTTTGCACAGACAAGTTTGCTGTTGCACAGTGTTTTGATTTATTACACTGCATTTTCATAGCACAGTGGCAGAAGCATTTCATGAATAAATCTGTTCAACCTAGCAACGCACCTAAAGACAGACACTGCCATCTTTAAAGAGCAGCCCACATTACTGTTTATTATAACAACCTGAGTAAGTAATTAAACTGTATTTCAGTCAGTACATGGAGTCATTCAGGGCAAAGACAAACACCCACTGTAATATGCTTTCACACTACTACAGTGCACCTCTGGATTTTGAGGGGCAAGGACAAATGTACTTAATTATCTTATCTGGCAGAAATTAAGCAGTCATACACAAAGTCCTCTGTAGATCATTGTGAAGTGCCAGGAGGAAGGTGATAAAGGTCATCATTATTGAGAGAGAGCAAGGGAGGAAGAGACTATCCCAGTTACATGGAATATAATATTAGTGTACAGCTAAAATAAGCTACACAACTACCACAGAGGCCCTGTGATTGATGAGCCCACTGGGCAGTGCCCTCGGGCTGTCTGCCTGTCTTAGTTGTGTCTAAAAAGTTTAATGCCCATCCAGGTCCACAGGTGGAAGAACACGTACACGGGGATCGTAACAGGAAGCAGCAGACTGTAGAAACATAAGCTGCTGGTGCTGGTGCAGCCCTGTGGGAAGTTTTCATCCATGGTGGCCGAATAAAACAAGCCAACCAAGGACAGCAGCGGGACGAGCACTGTCAGCGTAGGCAGTGACAGGAACATGACTACTGCTCACACATGAGCCTCTCAGTCTCTAGCTTTGCTCTCTGGGACAGCACTATCTAGCTTTGCTTTGACTCCTCGCCTGTGGGGTGAGGAGGCTCGGCCTCGATCTTCCTTGCCACCTGCGGTATCATGTTAGGGATGCCGTCCACCACCGGGTAGGCAATGCCCAGCTCCTCGTTGATCAGCTCGTTGGTGGATTCTTCATACCTGCGTGAAAAACGAACAGGTCACGGCTGCGGATTCAAGGAGGAGAGCCCGTGCGCGCGCACACACATGCGCTCATCTACACCTGTGTGCATATGTGTGTGTGTGTGCGCGCGTGGGTTCACACAAGTGCGTACCGGAGCGGGCGCTTGGACAGCGGGCACACGAGCAGCCCCAGCAGCGCGGGGTCCAGCCTGGCGGGCTGCGCAGAGCCCCGGCCGCTGTCC
>NW_005841893.1:2502458-2546583 GCF_000455745.1 Alligator sinensis
GGCCCAGCATCGTCCCACGCACAGCGACTTCCGCCCGCCTGCTCGCGCCACTTCCTGTGCGCAGGGAACCCGCTCCGCCCGCGCGCCGCCCCGCGCTTGGGTTCCGGGGGGAGGGGCCGTGTGTACACCCCCACCACCCGCGCCCGTTCCCTTCATCTGGTGCCTGGGCTCGGTGGGGGGGGTGTTCTCTTTGAGTCTTTCCGTGAGGTGTTTCCGGCTGCAGGCTGACAGGGCCCGGCTCTGCAGTTCTGTTTAAGAGCGGGTTTGAAACGAGACCTGCAGGTGTTTACGGAGGAAGGCCCTGCCCTGAGTCTGCACGGTGCTGGCCTGGACTTTTGAGTCTGGCGGCTTCGGTCATGTTTTCCCCTTGATTCCCAGTGAATAAAGGTGTGAAGTCAGGAATGTCGGAGTTGAAGCGTTCGCCGCGGGGAGCAGAGGCACAAGCAGCTGCTTTCACGTCCAGACGGGATGGATTTTGCATATGCAAAAGGTCATGCTCCCGCGTTAGTTGGGAAGCTACCCACATACTGGTATTTTCTGATGTCAGCATTCCTCGCATTAAGAAGCACCCACTGAGGCAGTCCGTGTGTTCATGTGCTTTAGTGTCAAGCCCCTGGGGCACTGTGCTGGAGGCAACGGGGACTCGATCAGTGGGGCTCAGTCTTTTTTTGGATCCCCTTGGAAAATCGCAGCTCTCTTCTTATGCCTAAAGAAAAATAATAAGAGGAGGGTTGGGTTTTTTTCCTGTAGTCAAGAGCTCGGGAGGCCACAGTGGCAGATACCTATTTGGCATCCCTGGGTTTATCTCATGAATGGTGCTTGAGTGCCTCTTAGTGCTGGCATGGCAAGGTCCTGCACACCACCCTCAAAAGGAGCTCGTGGCCCCTTGGTTGGGAATTGCACTAGATTGGGGTGCTCGGCTCCTAGCCAGTCGGCTGAATGTGGCCCATGGAGTCATGGCATCCAGCCCGTACAGCTCCACAAGGGTCAGGGAGGTTGGTGGTGAGGGCACAGTGGCAATTAACATTGCAACCCCTCTCCCATGCCAAATTCTGGAGACCCATGTGGCCAGATCAGGGCTGGGTTGTGCTCCCTCATCCTGCATGGCTGGATCATGGCAATGATGCCCCCCTTGTTCCCTTCCATGTGGCCAGGACCTACTTCTCCCACTGGATCGGGTCTACCATCCAGATCCAGCCCATGGACAAACCAAGCCCAGCCTATCTGGACCATGGGGCAGAAAGGTTGAGCATAAATTAACCTTGACTAGGTGGAGCCCATCTCCTTCTCAGTGACTGTCTATACTATGTTCTATTGTATGTTCTACTATGTTCATGCTTCTGGGCTTTGCTGGTTGCCACATGGGGTGGGAGGGAATTCCCTGTGACCTCCCCCACTCCCTTTCTGCTACATGTGAGGGCCGGGTTTTTTTAAGCCTTTCTCAGAGGCATTGGTTACTGGCTGCAGCCAAGACTGGGTACTTTGAGGTGTGCCAGTACTCCTGCAGGAACTTAAAGCTGGAGGTTCCTGGCTAAAGTGTCATGCCCCTCAGACTGATCACCTTAGTTGGGGGCAGGACGGAATTTTACCCCATGCTCAGACTGGTACTGACTGTGGGGGGGTTGCCTTCCTCTGTACCCCTGGGGGGCGGGGGGCTCTATCTGGAATCTCTTGAGTGTATATTAACAACCTTTTATAGAAGCAGGACATTGGCTGCCATGGTCCCCCTTTTTTATCCACGGCAGGTTATTGTGTTATGTCTTGTGTTGTGTCAGGGTTGATGGTAGTTTTACAAAGAGTTTAGATTATGGATTTGTATAGAATGGTTTGGATAGGGCAGGGGATAGAATGGTTCTTGTCTCAGGCAGGGGATTGGACTAGATGGTTAGACTAGGCAGTGGTTTTCAACCTGTGGTCCACAGACTATGTCTGATGGGTCCATGAAAGATGACTGATCAATCAAAAGTATGTGAATAGCCACACTTACAATTTAAAGGGGTCCTCACCTTCATTTGAAATGTCCAAAGGGGTCTGCACTTTCATTCAAATTGTTTTAGGTGTCCACAAACGAAAAAAAGTTGAAAACCACTGGACTAGGGAGTTGAAAAGTGCCATCCAGCCTGACTTCTCTATAATTCTATGCTATTCCTGCAGCGTGGCTGGGGCCAGGATCTGAATGTCTCCAGGGAAAACCGCAGCTGAAAAGTTCCCAAGCAGGCCTGCTTGTGTGATGCATGCTCAAGGGCATGGCAGGCTTCTGAGGGGCTGGAGTCTATTCCTGCAATTTTGATATTCATCGTAAGTTCCTAATTCCCTCCTGGCCAACCCTGTGTCATAAATACTTGCAGGACTCCTGGAACAGGGTCAGCCTATGCTCCCTGATCCAGCAATTGCTTGAATGTTTCTTGGTCAGTGTCCAGCTGGAGTTGGGAAATATAGGAAGAGGGGGGGGTAGAATAAAAAACACTCTGGAAGTGATGCACACAGATCATGACTGAGAGAAATTAAAGCAACTAACTTTGAAGGAGTGAAATCTGGGCCAGGGTTCCTGAAGCAGCACAGGTGGCTGTTGGCATCTGTGAAACTGGCAGCAGTGAATGTGTTTTGGGAGTCTGTGCAATTGTGCAGTTTGCAAATGCTGGTTTTGATTAGGATGCTGCCTGGCCTCAGTCCAGGACAATTTTTTTCATATTTGAGATGAAAGTCCCAGTTCAGGGAATCACGGGGGATGCCAGAGCATAGTCCTGAAACTTAGGACTGTCTCAGAAAATCCAGGACCATTAGTCACATCGAGATGGACTGAATAGGGAAAGGTATGCATAGTATAGGGAGAGAGGCTACCTGAATGTATTAAAGATGTCTGTGAGGAAATATCCTTGGATTCTTTTAGACTTTTTGGCTTATGTGACTGCTACACACACTATCAGTCTTCTGTAAGATTTCCTAATTCATCTTTAATGATAAAATATTATGTGCCATAAGTCTGATATCAATGTTTAGTCCTTGGTTCTTAGTGTCCAGCCAGCTTATACATTTTTATAGTTTTATCATTTCTGTACCTTCATGACTACAATATCGCTCTGACAGTACCAAAAGAACAAGTGAGTTATTCTTATTCCCATAACAACAAGAAGGAAGTCTAACTGTATTCAGCAACTCACATTCTGGGAGTACAAAGTTTTGTGCAGAAGAGTAAAAAAAATACAACTCACATGGTCATGGCACAGTATAATATATAACAGACCAATTTAAAATGCTGAGTATTTAGTACATCAAATTAAAATGTGCTAGTACCTGTAGTTTCCAATAGATGGCATCACACCATTTATAAAGTAACATTTAAGGTTAACTTTGTAGGCACTTAAAGTGATGTTTCTTTAGTTTTCTGGAATGGCCAGTCTCTCCAACCTGTTCTTCTCCTCCAGAAAGATCCAACAGCTTTGGAAACAAAATCAGAATCCTGCTTATCCTTTAAGCAGGAATTTGCACAGCAAGCCACAGTGCAGGCTTGTTCCTTGTGTACACATTTGCACGTGGGCGTAAAACATTACCAAGTTAATTAATGCAGGTATCAGTACTCCACCAGGTTCAGTCTAAGCAGTGACTTCCTGTGCTCCAAAGTGCCCCTCAAGCATGCTGTGCTGCTCTGAACAGCTTGTTCCCTAGACTGGAAACACTATAGCCACATCTGTTCAGTGCCACAGGCAGGCTAGTTAGGGAATAGCAAGTTAATTGGCAACATCGCTTAACAGTACTAATTAGTTAGCCTGAAATACTCAGCAAATGTGGCCACCTGGAGCAGTGCAGCCTGCCAGAGGATGTGGCTCTGGAGCCTGGTAAATGTACTGTTGTAGATATGGCTGAATCTAAATTGAGGTCAGCCAGACAGAAGCCTGGGAACCCATGTGCTGAGAGATGGAGACTCAGGCAGGAGTTGGGGTCCTCCGGCTCTGTTGGTGGAATTGCCTCCTGTGCCCTGGGGTAGGACAGTGTGACAACTGTAGATATTGTAGGGCTTACTGCTACTGCCAAGATTTCATTTACCCACCGGCGGTGACAGGATGGACCTTTATCTCGGATCACCTGGTCTGCCAGGAGACTCATCGTACTTTTCTCGCCTGCCACAGCATTGTTGGTACTGTTAATAGGAGGCAATACCCTGAGATGATCCTTCAGGTCTTGATCTCTGTCTTCTTCTGTAGGGCTCCAAACCTCCCCTTTACCCCATCCTAGCCACTCCAGGTGAAACTCAAAGCTTCTCTTTGGCCTGGTATTATGCTCTCCGACTCTCTAATGCGTAGTCCTCTGATGACCACAGTCTTAACCCGATATGCACCCACATCCAGGGGATGGCCTTAGACTGGGCTCAAAGACCCCAGAAACAACTCAGTCTCTCTTTAGAGTCAGTTCATGACCCCTTTACTTTGGGATCAGTCACTCATTTTCCAAAACAATTAATCTAACACTGCTCATTACAGATCTGTGTAGGTCTACTGGTGAGCAAACACAGTCCCTTGGTAGGATCTCTCTTCCGAGCAAAACAAAGACCCACCAGGGTGGCTCTAACCTTAGAAGGAAGTTTTCCTTGCTTCCCTCTGGGATCCTTAGCAGCTACTTCATTTAACTGCTTTCAAAATTCTTGTGTAGGGTAGGCATGCCTCCATGTGCCTCCTTCTTTTGGTTGCTCCCACAGCCTTTGTCTGGCAGGGTCAGCTGTACCTGCTTGCAGGAACACTCAGCCACTCCACTCAGCAGCTTGCAGGGAATCAACCCTTTCTGCCCCTCTCCAGGGCCAGAAATACCTCCTGGCAGCTTCCCTCCTCCAATCTGGAGTGAGAGGCTGCTCCAGAAGTGTTGCTGGTTTTCCTGTTTTGTTTTTTTTTCTGGTCTCCAGCTGCAGCCTCACCAGCTGCTCACACTGCAAGCTCTAAGGAACAAGGCTTTTGTTGGGCTAGTCCTTGCCAAGGAGATTTCAAATTGGCGTTATATGAAGTAGTGCTGGTAGCAACTTGGTAAATAGCCTTCCTTACCTCAGGCCCATGCTGAACCAATGTCCCATTGTGATGTTCAGAGATTATATGTTTCTAGTTCTGGTTCTCATGGATGATTGGAATTTTGGTCATTTTAAGCTTACTTGGCAGCTTGTTTTGTTTGTTTATAAGAGTATGTCTATTAACATCAGAGCCTTGAACAACTTCCAACTTGGCTAATTGCATTCTGCATATCAAATCTCCCGCTGCTGTTTTACTTATTATTTATTTCAGCCACTTAATGCAGCCCTTAAGCACCTAGCTGCCCTGGCAATTACATATTACAGATACAAATTATACAAGGGTTCCCAACTAACAATAATTCTTCACTTCCTGTCCTAAACTGTCATTATTCACAGCAGCACCACGCACAATTCTTATAGCATCCCACTGGTCCATAAGGCACCATCCTTACACATTGTAAACAACAGTGGAAGTTCTTGATCTTGCTCCTGTTCACACATGAGTAACATCCATGGGACTATTCAGTTGTGTAAAGTCATTCACATACACAATACATGCAGAGTTGGGGTGCAAGGTCCAGAGGATTCAGACAGCTTCACTACATGATCAGCTAGTAGGGCAATCGGAGGTCATTTTGAACAAAGGGGACTCTATGAACAAGACTGCACCATGTCTAATCAAGCAGGTTAGGAAAGGACTTTCCCTCAAAAATTCTGCTGCAGGAACTGGCCCTTATTGTGTCCATCTCTCATTCCTTGTCTACTAGCAATCTTCAGAAAGTGCTGAATGAAGAGTATGATGACGTTCTGGAGGAAATGATGCTGGATATCACAGTAAGACTTGTATTCCTATTTACAGGTCCAACTCTATAAACAATTAGACAAAGAAATAGATTTACTCATGTGAGTCTTAGAAAGGTTAAATGTAGGTGGCCCATCCCATAAGCATGTTTAAGCCACACACGGGAGTAAGGTGGTTAACATGAAGCGTATCCATCTTTGGCTCCCCAGAGCGAATGACCATTTACAGCAAGGAAACACAGGGTTGCTTTTGTGATCTCTTTTATTGAAATAACTGTATAGTTGGACGAGAAGTTAGGCAAGCTGTTGGGCACCAAGTACTCTTCGTTAGGTCAGCCCAGGGCAGGCAACGAATTTCAAAATCCTTCATGCTGTAGTGGGGTTGGAGTAGTGTTGTAGCTATGATGATTCAGGAAATGTGAGAAGCAAGGGGTTTTGTGGTGATATCTTTTATCAAACTGTACATTTGGGAGAGATGTTAGGCAGGCTTTTGGGTACAAAGTGCCCTTCCTTAGGTCTGCAGAAAAAAACAGTCTGAGCTAAATACTAGATAAAACAATGGCTGGTGTTTAGCTCTGCATGCAAATGAAATCTAAGTTAAACACCAGACAAAACAACGGCATGTCTGTTTCCACACATGCAAAAGAAAACAGGTACCCAGAGGAGTGGAGGAGAGCTGCAAACAGGAGCAGAGAGAGACTGTTAGAAGTCACTTCAAAGCAAAAGAAGAGAGAACCAACTTCTGTAAAACAAAGCCATTTAGAAGGGAAAGAATCATTACTACATGTGGAGTACAAGAGAGGTTAGAAGACACCTGTTAGATTATAATGAGTCAGAAGACCAGAGTCCAATAAACGATTCCAAAAACTACCCTGCTTCTCACATTTCCTGAACCATCGTGGCTACAAAACACTCTGACCTCATTTACAGGGTCAACGAGAAGTAGCCTTCTATACAAGTGTGGAACAAGACTCAAATTTTCCCTTCTGGCCCCACCTTTGCTCAAGTAGTTCCAATGAAAGCATCAACTAGCCATAAAAGCAATGGGTCCTTTCAGTGTGTGTACATTGGTGATTACAGTTTCAAGCCCTGCATCAGGAAAAGAATGGTATGTGTGACCCAGCATTCAAGACTTGCTTTTTCTGTCTAGGTAATGAAGAAAGAAGGAGAATCTATAGTTACTATTGAACTTAAAGAAAATGGTCCAAACATTCCCATCACTAAGCATAACAGGTAAGATCCTGAAGCTCTTCTGCACATTTCTCTTTCCTTGTTAGAATGCTCTACTATATGTAGTGCACATTTACTCACTTGTACTGATTTCTGTGCATTGGGTACACAGTAAATTGTTTTTTAATGAGTTTAGTGTTGAGGGTGTTATGCAAGATGGGACGTGTTACCAGAGAGAGAGTTCAAGCTTTATCACCTATACAGTTCACAAAGGATAGCAGCGATACAGAGGCGACTTGAGTGAAATCTTACAACCTATGTTATGCAAATGATCTAACAAAGCCCTCTGGTCTGAGACTCTGTGAGTCTGTGAAAGCACTACTTACACACTTTGTGCATAATTTGTAAAGTGTGTTGACTGTCTAGGATTATCATGTGATTAGACTATTCCCATTGCCAATAGAGAGAAACCGAACTGTGCTGCTTTACATCTGTGTAAATCCAGAATGATGTTGTTGATTTCAGAGGCAGTTACCATAGGTTGACACCAATATAAATACATTAGCGTAGAACATGGACCAGAGATTCATGTGTACATACTGTATAGAATACAGACCACCTATCATGTTTTACTCTGGGGCCCTGGGATACTACTATTGTATACATGTTGTTGTTATTGTTAATGGCATTAACTAGAATGAGAAACTATCCCTAAATACATTTATGTAACCAGTTGAACTGATGGACATTTGCAGGGGTCATTCTCGTTCATTCTTACATACAAGTAATCTTGTTTAACTCAATGTGATAACTAGTCATATGCACAGGATTTGCAGGATTGAAGAGTTAAGTAGTATACATTTTCCCTTTCAAATCACCTCTTGCACTGCTTCTCTGAAACCTAGAAAGTAATAGCACTGCATCTATACCTTTTGCAGGAAAGAATATATTGATGTGTATGTGAATTACACATTCAGTTTTAATCTGTGAAGAGGCAATTTAAAGATTTCAACGGATGCATTTTTAAGAGGCTGCCCAGCCAACAGGTGGAGGATCTTTCTTCCCACTGAACTTCAGGCCGTTTTCTATGGGCATACCAAATATGACTGGCAGCTGCTGGAAAAGGTAACTCAGGCAGGCAAATGTGTAGCTGCTCAATTGGCTGGACACACATTTCCTGTGACTTGTTTCTTTTTTGAGTGCATTGTTCATGAATGAGAAAACAGCTGACTCGAGGGACTGTTCGGGCAGAAAGGTTTTCACTTTGCGTCACTAGCTTGAACCCGTTTTTGATTAAAGTGGTGTCGCAGGGCACTTAGCTGCCCTGCTCCTAAAGTGGGGAAACTGCTGGGGAAAGAGCCCTAGCAGGGAATAAGGAGCCCAGCTGTGGGTTGCCAGGGCAACCAGAGAAGGTCAGCTGACCAGAAGGGGCAGGGCCTGGCTCCCTTATAAACCTTAGGGGCTGGGGCCAGAGGCAGTTCCCTGCCAGCAACCATGGAGGAAGGAGCTCTCTCATGGAAGGGATGGAGTATTTCCCAGTAGGCTTGAGCGTTGTTGTGGCCGGGTGGCTTCCATTTAAGTTATAGCCAGAGGGCTTGTGTTTATGTTGCTGTTTGTTAGACCGGTGGTTTGGGTGAGGCTATTAGGGGTTGGAGGAGGCCTCATAGGGGACTCACAGTGGAGTGCGAGGACCCCAGCGCTGGTGAGGGTGCAGCATTCGGGGTGCATAGACCCCGGCCCCAGAGCAGGGGGCAGCATTATTGAGAGAGCCCCAGGAGAGGGCAGCATTATTGGGAAGCCCCAGTGTGAGCACGGAGAGCCCCAGGAGAGGGCAGCATTATTGAGGAGCCCCAGTGTGGGCACGGTGAGCCCCAGAGAGGGTGCAGCACTACTGAGGAGCCCCACAGAGGGGGCTGCGTTACTGAGAGTCCAAGTCCAGAGAGGGCACAGAGAGAGAGAGAGGGACAGAATAACGTCCGTTACATCTGCGAGGCTTGGGGTGTGGTATTGGGGTGGTAGGAGCCACGCATAGCCCATAAGGCTTGGGTGCACGGTACAACCGTGACAGGAGAACCGTGGCCAAGGGGACAGATGGCAGCCTCCCTATAAAAATATATAAGATCAAAGACGTGGCGGGCGAGAATCGGAGGGTGCAAGACGACAGCTTGGCACGGTAAAGGAGGCGGCAGGGGAGAGCACGGCGACCCTGACGTCCCTCCTGTTACAAGTGGCTACCAGTCATTTGGGGCCTAAAGTGGCTGATGGTATTTCCTGAAGTCCTATCAGATTATGGTGCTTTCTAATTTTAACAATCTCTATAGCCAAAGAAACAAAATGGTCAGGAAATTCATGCTGCAGAATATAGTCCATACCACACTTTTTAGCACTCCCATTTAGACTAGAGAGTAGAAGAGGGATGGCCTTTGCTTAATAATATGTACAGCACCTAGCACCTCCTTGACCAGGGTCATTAGACCTTACAAGAACAATTGTTTTCAGAGTTGTACCATTTCTGGAAGAATTAGTAGATATGTATAACACTGTCTTTTGATTTTGGTAGTCCTTTGAACCCAGGTTGTACTCCATGCCACATAGATAGGAACTAGGCTAAAGGGTGTTGCTCTGAATTTATAGCTGTATTGTTGAGATCAGAACTGAGCTTTTTAATTTCATTTACTCTTCACTTGGGTAAGATTTTCCTTAAAGTCAGTGGGGGAAGGTCTAAAGAAAGAGAGAGAGGAATTGAATAATAATCACAGGTTTATCTCACAATCTGTAAAAACCAGGCAAGCAGATTCCACCTTAAAGAAACTAAGCAGATCTAAACCTGTAACCAAAGGGTTATTTTATGTATTTGCCGGGTAAATTATTGTTTTATAAAAGTAATGCTCTGAGTAGTTAGCTCTGTATTTAAAAAAACAAACAAACATGTTTTGAATTCTTTCATTTGGAAAATAAGTCTGCCCTCACTTTTCTTTGGTTGTACTTTTACCATTTCCATGCCAGAGCCATCTCTGCCTTGTATCGGCAGGCACAAAGGACCATGGGCAAACTTAGTTCTGTTCTTCTAGGACTCTGTCTTGGAGGTTGCCCCAGGGCATCTGATTTATTCCAGATTCTGTTATGGTTATATTATGCTTAGCACCTATATGCAGCCTTGCTTTAATTGGTCCTGGACCCTCCTAGAGCCTGTGCATATGATGGATCATGAATCATCATGCAGCTGAGGTAGGAGGTATTTGATTAGCTTCAAAGCTGTTGCCTTTAGTGAGTATTTAGTTCATCTGCACAAATGGAAGACTGTCTACTTAATCTGTCATTGGTGCAAGCCCAATAACTTCAACATGAAGTTCAACATATGACATGAAGCTGGATTCCCAGCTGATGGAGCTACTTCCACATTTGGAAATAACAGGCACGTCTATATGTGTGATTAATGCAGACAAATAAACTCTAGAGTCTATTGCTCTGGAGTTTTTTTGCTCCAGAGTTTATTTATGTGCAGCATATGGAGCCCCATTGGAGCAGCTCAGGCTGGCAGGGGACCCAGGGGGTCAGCTTGCCAATGCAGGGCTGCTCCGGTGGGGCTGCATGTTCTGCAGAGAGGGTGGCTGAAGCATGAGGGTGGCTCAGCACAGGGGCTGCCTGCCAGCTAGCTCTATGCTGAAGCACCCTTATGCCTCAGTCAGTCCCTCCATGGCACGTGGAGCCCCAACAGAGCAGCCCTGGGCTGGCTTCTCCCCCCACCCCAGCTCCACATGATATGGAGCAGCTGGCTGGGGCATGAGGGTGCTCCAGTGTGGGGACTTCCTGCCAGCTAGCCCTGCATTGAAGCACCCTGTGTGCCAGCTAGCCAGGGAAGCATCTATACATGCGCTGCTACGCACAAAAAAACTCCACATAAGAAGAGTACTTGTAAATACAAGTACTATCCTACTGCAGATTTTCTTAGTATTGTGCACCCTAATAGGGATGCACATGTAGATGCCAACATGCTCACTGCACAGTTAATTAGTCAATTATGCAGTAAACATCTTGTGTAGATATACCCAACCTGGTGTTCTTGCTGGAAAGCACATGGGAGTATGGGCAAAGAGGAGGACTGAAAATCCAGCCTTTTACCCCAAGTGTTGACTTCTACTTAGGTGTCTAATTAATATAGCTGGTCTGAAATTTTAAACTAGGATGTTTTTGATTTTTCAATCGCAAATTCAATTTTTCATGGGAACAGTCACAGTATTGCCAACATTTTTAGCTGTTAAGAAAATCTGAGGAGAATATTTTTATTTTGGTCACATGGCAGAAACTGAACTACTTTGAGGGTTTATTTTTCCTCCAAAATGAATAGAATTGTTTTGTTTCAGGGCAGTGTAATACCAATACTAGAGGTTTGCTTGAGCTGCCAAGGTGTATCATAGGAATTGCAATTCAAGTGCCTGCTGCCCACATTGTTCTCCACGAGCAAGGATCCCTGGCTGAACTGTATATCCCAGGATGCACCATGTGTTCCCTCTGGCAGAACAGCAGAGGTGCATCATGGGAGATAGATAGGTAAAGATCTTCCCAGAGCCACCCATACTAGCCTTCAAACAAGCACCAAACCTCACCAACCTCATCACCAGAAGCAAACTTCCTCAAGCCCAGAACACACCAAAAGGATCCAGATGGTGCCATGACAAAAAATGCAAAACCTGCCAACACCTCTCCACCACCCCCACAATTACTACACCCCACAACAGCCATCAGCATCCCTGGATCTTACAGCTGCACCTCCAGAAATGTAATATACCTCATCCAATGCACCAAATGCCCTGATGGAAAATACGTAGGAGAGACCAAACAACAACTGTGCACCAGAATGAACGCACACCAGAAATCTATCAAAGACAGAAATACCCAATTACCGGTGGGGGCACATTTCTCACAGGAGGGCCACTCTCTCTCCAATCTCTCAGTCCTGATCCTCAAGGGAAACTTACACAACACTTCCCAGAGATGAGCCTATGAGCTCTATTTCATCAACCTCCTGAATACTAGAGATCATGGACTAAATATAGACATTGGATTTTTGATACATGATAATCTGCCTGGCAACTGACTCCCCAGCCCAGCCCCTGGCTTCTTTACTTTTCATTCCACCCAGGAAGAGCACACACCAACTACTGAAACTTCCTTAGCCTGATGAAGGGTTTTTGAACTCGAAAGCTTGCTTAATAACTATTCTCCAACTATTTGGGTTGGTCTAATAAAAGATATCAAATTCACCCAAGGAACCTTGTCTGCTCATGGGAGATAGTGCACTCATTTCTATTCAGTGGTATGGGTGGGGTTGTCAAGAATTTGAATTACAACTCCCATTAGATTTGCAGTGGTTTAAAGCAGTGTTTCCCAACATTTTCCAGCCCAAGGCACACTTACATTAATAAAAATGTTCCGTGGCACACCTGTTAAGGCATTCCCCATCCTCATACCTATTGTAGCTTATTGCCATGGCACAATTCTGTGGCACACTTTTGTGCTGCAGCACACTAGTTGGGAAACACTGGTTTAAAGAGATGCAAATGAACCCCGTTCAAAAGAAACCTTTGAGTTCTGATGAAAAATGTTTCAACAAAATGTTTTGATAAGCCCTAGCTCAGACATTAATGTGGTTTTCCATTCTGGAGAGATGTTGCCTGTTTGTGCCACAAACAAATGCCAGAATATCAGAATTTCTCACAGGACTAAAATTCTGATTTTTCCACCAACTCTAGTAACTCAGTTTTGGGCTCCACAATTAAAAAAGGATGTGGAGAAGCTTGAGAGAGTCCAGAGAAGAGCCACGCGCATGATCAGAGGTCAAGAAAACAGACCTTACAACAACAGGCTGAGAGCCATGTGGCTCTTTAGCCTGGAAAAGCGCAGACTCAGGGGTGATCTGATGGCCACCTATAAGTTTATCAGGGGTGACCACCAGTACCTGGGGGAACGTTTGTTCACCAGAGCGCCCCAAGGGATGAGAAGGTCGAACAGTTATAAACTACTGCAAGACTGTTTCAGGCTAGACATAAGAAAGAATTTCTTTACTGTCCGAGCTCCCAAGGTCTGGAATAGCCTGCCATCGGAGATGGTTCAAGCAGCCACATTGAACACCTTCAAGAGTAAATTGGATGCTTATCTTGCTGGGATCCTATGACCCCAGCTGACTTCCTGCCCTTCGGGCGGGGGGCTGGACTCGATGATCTTCCGAGGTCCCTTCCAGCCCTAATCTATGAAATCTATGAACTGAACTCTCTCGGCAAGGTATTCCCTGGTAACTTTCTCTATAGTGCTGGATGGTGATAGCAGGTGGCATTGGACATGTTCCAAAAAATGAGATTCCCCAAATTCATTTCTAACTCTAGTGTTATTTAAGTTTTAAGGAGAAGGAAGCTTGGTTGAGGTCCTTAGAGCTTTCTTTGCTTGTGGGAATAGTCCTGATTGGCACAAGTCAACCCAGCTTATGCCACACAAGACTTGCACCATATGAAATGCAGTTTAAAAAGCAAGTGTCCAGATATAGAACCAGTGTAGAATGGTTTAAAGGACTTGAAAGTTCCTGGAACATTTCAAAAGTATACCTAGATAATCAGGTATTATTTTGATCCAGTTTTCTGTGAACTAGTTCAGTGACATCTGCAGACACCAAGCTTCCAGGACTAGTGTCTGGTCAGTCCTCCAGGCACCCTGTACTGCACCATTTCTAAGTCCTCCTAGCCCCCACCCCAACTCTCATATGGCAACTGGCTGCTCTGGTAATGCTTATTACTCAGATGGGTGGAGTGCTCCTATTTCTGGGCAAGCAACAATTGTAGCAGGCTTGCCTTTCAGAGCTTGGGTTGAGTCCCAGGCTTGAAATCTTACTGTTTTGATTGGTGGAACTCATCCACCAATCAGGAGGCAGCAAGAGCAGTTAAGTCGCACCCCTTTCCTGAGGGGAGGGGAGAGGAGTCGTCCCCCCCCCCCCCCCCGATTGAAGACTGCAACACTCAGGTCGGGAAGACTTCAGGGGCAGAGCCCTGGAGAGTATTAAAGGAGCTGTGAGCCCAGCATGAGGGGACACATCTGGGACTGCGAAGAGAGAAGAGCGGGGCTTAGAAGAGCTGCTCAGCACAGCGAAGCAGTAGCCCAGAAGCACCCCTGAAGACTTCCATCACCAGGGAACAGCAGACGGCTCCAGCAGCTAGGCTCTCGGTGTGCGGCACAGCGCACAGCATCCAGACCCTGGGAGCTGTGTGAGGTGGCTCGGGTCTGCAATCTCTGGCATGCAGCCAGAGACACGGTGCCCAGGATGCTGCACAAAGTAGGACCTTTGAAGTGCTTGAGCGGCTCGGGTCCTCAACCCCCGGAACGAGGCTGGGAGCTCAGTGTAGGAGGCGCTGCACGGAGGGGTCCAGGAGCGGACCAAGCCTGGTGCTGCACGAGGCAGCCCACGCCTCTGACCCATAGCAAAAAGTTGAGTCCAGAGAGCCAGACAGTGATCGGGCTACTGAGTTAGCAGACAGGGCCGAGTCAGAGGCCCCAGAAGCCCTGTATAGCAGAGCCCTGTTCCAGGGGACAGCGACACCCCCCCCCCAGAAACCCACTGCAGGCAAGAGAGCAGCCTGGTGCAGAGGACGAGGACCACCCTCCAGGCCTGGGAGCCCTGCGTTGCAAGGAACAAGGAAAAGAGGATTCCCACAGGGGAAGAGAGGGCCCCCCTAAAGTTACCAGCTTCTTTGTAGGGCTTGGGAATAGCCCAAGGGCATTGGGGTTTCCCCTCAGGATTGAGTTTATCTTTGGGGTTTATCTGTTTCAGATCAGATACTTACCTGTATCTGGAGCACTGGTATAAGGTTTTATGTCATTTACCCAGAAAGTATTGTTTACATTACTGGTTTAGATATCTTATATGTACAATGTATGTATGTGTGTATATGCTTATATCCATATTCCTTTCCCTTGTGATAAGTTAATGTAAATAAATGTGTATATAGTTAACTCCCCTGACTGTCCTGGCCTGGTTCTATAGGGACAGAGGGAAACGGAGTGGTCTGCAGTTCCCACCCCACGGCACACCTGCCAGCTAACAGTCCCCTTCAATTGTAGAAGGGGAGTATATACCCAAGTTACCTGGGCTACACAATTAACAATTAATGGACCAATGCACATTGACTGAGCATGGAATTGAGAGCCATTCTGTGTTATTACATGCCTGTTGTGCAGTGGCTCAGTTTTCCCTCATTCTGCAATCCTGGGGAAATGCTGGGCACTTGCCACTGTGAGGCAGTGCCTCACTCCTACCCCACCATGAGGATTCTGCAGCACTGCAATGCCTGAAAGGTGGCTGTCCTATTTGGAACCCTTGGCAGTGCCTCTGGTTTAATTTTACATGTGTGCACACCTCCTGGGTTGTAGGGTTAAAGCCACAGCCAGCAGGTAGCAGGATTCAAAGTATTCAAGCGGTATACTCAAGAACAAACAAGCAGCATAAATCAGTGCCTCTAAACTTAATCTGGGTCCTCCTCATGATGTGATCTCAGTAAGCTTTCTGTCTGTATCTTCCTGACTTTTCTTCCATTCCCCTCTGCAGCTTTTCTGACAGGAACCAATCGAATTGCTGCTGAAAGAATGGAATACTTGATATTGAACATTGAAAAACTTCAAAGAGAAAATGCAAATGAATACTATCCTATGGCTAATACTTGCTCCCACATTTTGGGCCTTCCAAATTACAACAGTGAGGAGATCCTGAGGAAGAAATTCCTGACTGCCTTGGAGAATTATGAAAAATTTGGCCTATCATAAGTATTGGGCTTTAGAAAAAGAAACATTTTTCATGTCTTTATTGCAATACTTTTCTGTCAGCTCCTGTTTGAGGATGTCTCCTTGTGCCCTGTCTTTTATTTTTACTGCCTCTTATTTGACTCTGTTCATTTTTTGGGATTCCATCTGGAATCTCCTCCTCCGATAATGCATCTGACATGCAGAGAGGATGTTTGTAAGGAGATGCTGAACTAACAAAAATGGACTGAAAGAACTACAGAGGCAAGACCTAACCGAATGTAATTCGTTACTAAAGAAATAATTGCCCATCATGAATGATGGGGAGTGGGGGAGGGGGCTGGGATGGAGTGCCGCCACCTAACACCCCAGGCTGCCGCTGTTCTGCCTCTTGCGCTGCTGGCCCCTGCTCCCCCACCCTCTGTCTGGTCCTCAGCATGGCTTTGGAATTATGGCGGCACTCCCCCACGCTTGGAGCACTCTGATTGGCTGTTTCTGTCAACCAATCAGAGCACGAATAAAGCATTATGGACGAACAGTCAGATAGAGTTAGGATTTTATAATATTATAATAATAATTGGTGTTCATGTACTACAAGTACCTTAGGGACTCTGATGCTCAGCTTCTTTTGAATTTCATTTGAATTTGAGCAGCTGAGTGTCTTAGGCTCCAAAGATACCCTGAGCCTTAATATGTTTCTAAAAAAAATTTTGTGATGAATTATTTCATAGGTGTATATATACAACATGGTTACAATATATATTGTAGGTTAATTTTTATTTGTTTGTAATATTTGTTTCTTTTCCTTCTTAAAGAAACATGCAATACATTCTAAGATGAATGGTGCTGAATTGCTCTGTGGAATAAAACAATGTCCCTGACTCATGTTTAAAATTTTTTTTTAATCATGGCCCTTTCAAGAATCCTGATGTTCCCCACATGTTTACAACTGGGATTTGCAAAAAAAATTGAAGGTGGTTGGGCCACTCCAAGCCCACTGAATCCTAAAGGCTAGGGACAGAAATTACACACAAACTGGTATAAGTGATTGGAAACCAATTCAAATCTGTAACACAACAGAAGTTCACTGCACATGAACCGCATTCAAAGCGGCTAAAACCAATTTAAGATAAACCTAGATGAATGTAGAATCACAGACTCATAAAAGTTAGGGTTGGAAGGGACCTTAGGAGGTCATCTAGTCAAACCCCCTGCTCAAAGTGGGACCATCCCCAACTAGATCATCCTAGCCAAAGCTTTGTCTAGCCAGGTTTTGAAAACCTCCAACAACGGAGCTTCCACTACCTCTCTGGGTAGCCTGTTCCAGTGTTTTACTGCCCTTCTAATGAGAAAATTCTTCCTAATATATAACCTAAACTTGCCTTGCTGCAACTTGAGACCATTGCTCCTTGTTCTGTCATCTGCTGCCACTGAGAACAGCCTAGCACCATCCTCTTTTGAACCATCCTTCAGGCAGTTGAAGGCTGCTATGAAGTCCCCCATCAGTCTCCTCTTCTCTAGACTAAATAAGCCCAGTTCCCTCAGCCTCTCCTCATAAGTCACATCCCCCAGCTCCTTCACCATTTTTGTCGCCCTCTGCTGGACCTTCTCCAATTTGTCCACATCCTTTCTGTAGTGATGGGTGCAAAACTGAACATAGTACTCCAGATGTGGCCTCACCAGTGCTGAAAAGAGGGGAATAATCATTTTCCTTGACCTACTGGCAACACACCTACCAATGCAGCCCAGTATGCTGTTAGCCTTCTTGGCAACAAGGGCACACTGCTGGATTGTATTCATTTTATTGTCCACTGTAAACCTCAGGTCCTTTTCTGCAGAGCTGCTGCCCAGCCAGTCAGCCCCCAGCCTGTACTGGTACATGGGATTGTTCCTTCCTAAGTGTAGTATCAGACTTAATTGATTTAAGCTAAATCAGTTTATTGAACTTCTGTCCCAGGTGCCCTCCAGCCTGAGCAGGCTGCATTTCCAGAATCAAAATTAAATGTCCATTTACTTGCTTATCAGTTCAATTCATGCAGCTCAGACTAGCCTGCAAAGATTGAATCAATTCGGCTTCAGGCTTTCTGATTATCTGTACTTAGCCAAAGAGAGATGATGTCTTTGGGTAATGCTGAACGTCCCCAGCTTCCCCTTACTTTCAGTGAGCAAGAAGTTAATGGGATACTAAGAGAAGGTGAGAGGTAAAGACAATGATGACTCAGTAACTCTAGGGGACTTCAGGAGACACCGACTTGCTGCTTGCTCAGCAAAATGAGTCATTAGCTGAAAACAGATTTGCCCACAGCTGGTGATGGCCTTGAGAAGCAAGGTCATAATCAAAGAATAAGGTCATAACATTATTAACAATAATTATCAATATTCCTTCTCTGGGTTTCCTGCCAAATCCTGTCTTCATTGTCTTTTGTATTGAGTTTGGATGCTTTCTGGGGCAGATTGTCCACACTTTGTGTTTTGTATGGCACCAAGCAGTGTAAGTCTTTTTTGAGGGTTATAATTACAAGAGGAGAAGAGGATGAGGTTTCTCTTGATCAGATATACTGGTGATGGGTTCTCTAGTCTCAGAGGGCAGCTAACCAGCAGGGTCTGATCCTGCAAATACTTACTTATGTGAGAATGGAGAGTTGATTTGATCAATGCAGTCCATACTCACTTATGGAAGGAAGAGTTCTCAGGATCATCACTCATTATTGGCAGTCATTTTCTGTTCTGTGCTATTTACTCCCAAACTTTGCCAAATGCTATACTTTCAAGCAGAAATACAAGGGTTCTTATGTGGCCAACAAACTGTTTTTCATTGCAGTATAGTTGGTGATGATATGAACTACATATGATAATTTTAAATTTCTTTCAAGGGTTCATTGTAAAATCAGAAATATTTTACTTGCTGGCTTTTTTGAAATGCACAGCATGTTTTCAGTATCAATGTCAAACTCTCAGGGTTTAATTCTTAAAGTGGTTCCATGTGGGGGGATCTCACATCCAGGCAGAGCCCTGGTGATTTCATTGCAGCTTCATGTGCACACTAAGGCTGTCTTGCAAGATCAGTGGCTAACACTGATAGAAATAGAAGGGACTCTTAAAGGCCAGGTTCTCTTTCACCCTACTGGCAGTAGCATAGGGAGGTAGCTGGTCACCCAGAGGCGCAGGGGCAGTGGAGACTTCTCATGGCTGTGTGATTGCAATTCCAGTCATACAGCTGCCAGCAGCAGGGACTTTTTTTTGGCCCCCACCAAGACAGGTGTGTTGTTTTTTTTTGGCACCCAGCATGGTTACCCTGCTTGCCCTACCTTAGTTATGCCACTGCCTGCTGGAGTCCCTGAAAATCCATCAGTGGATGGACTTTTAACACATCATTTGAGCCTTAAGACTTAAGTCATAAAAAAGCATCAAGGAGGAAGACCCACCCTTCTTGTACGTTAGTGCAAGAGCCTTGAGCAGAGTAAAATAGGATTGTACATCAGTGCCTATGCCCAATTCTATACTTCAGAATGGAAGAGGACCTGCCCCCAGTTTGTATTTTTCTGTATATTTTGTTTCAAATGCTTGTAAACAGCATTTTAGTATTGCATGTTATTAATGAGCTGTCAGGCAATGGCATTGATTGCTCACCAGTATTATATTTGTGCTCAGGGTTGTTGAATATGTTGGTGGGTATGTAGCACACCTATGAAAGGGTTTTACTGACCCTTCTTTCAAATATTGTGTTGAAATAAATTAAATTTCTGTGGTTTTCATATTGAGAGCTGACAGTTCTTTATTATGCAACATAGTGTTGCTATGATTACCTCTTGTTGTATAACTGGTTTCAGGAGATACTGACAATAGGAATTGAAGGCCAAGATAAGAGTGTTTGTTAGGTGTGATATATACAGAGCAGTAGAGGGAGCAGGGACCACAGGATAGGATAGCAGAGCAGCAGATCAGGCAAGGAGAGAGGACTGGAGTGGCACTTAGAGGGGATGCAGGGCTTAAACTGTGGCATGGGTGGCAGGGCACTGTTGGTGCCTGCCACTTTAAGGGTAGTCAGGCAGCAACCAGGTGCCTGATGGTGGCAGCCATTTTGAGAACCTAATATATAAAGGCTGCAGTTTGCGGCTGCCAGGCCAGGCAGAAACATTGCCTAGCTGAGCTGCAGCAGGAGCAACCAGGAGGTAAGGGCAAGATCTGATGGGGATGGCTAGGAGGCTCTTGGTCCTGGGCATGACCGAAAACTGCACCCTGCCGGGAGTGGGTGGCCTGGTGGGGCTCCCAGTGGTGCAGAAGCCCCCAGGAAATGCCAGGCCAGTTACCTCCCCGGTGAAAGGCGAGTCAAGGCACCCAGCTTCCACATCCCTGGTGGGTGAGATCGAGCAAGGGGGGCCCAGGCTCACCGTGCATCACTGAGGCAGGACCAAGGTTGTTGGAGGGACCTGTGGTGGCACCCAGACCCTGCAGTGGAGATCTGAGGCTGCATATAGGAGCCAGTGTGAAACTCCCTGAGCCTTGGGGAGCTATTAAGGAAGCTCCTGAGGTCAGGGATAAGGGGATTGCCCAGGAGGGGTTTGGGGACAGGGCTTGGAGCCCTGATCCCAGAGAAGGGGTTGGAGCCAAGTGTGTGGGTACAGGACCCAGTGTATGTTGCTTTGTGTGCGTACCGAGTAAACCTAGCATGAGGGTGCTGGAACCAGGAGCTCCGGCAGGGAGTGAGAGTCCTGGTGAGATTCTGGAGCTCAGGTCCCAGTGCTAGCTAGCTGGAGGGAATGCTTGCAAGGCTTGAGCTGCGGTGTAGGGGAGGAACGGAGCTGCAGATAGCACCCCCTGGCATCGGGGTGGGAAAATGGGCAGCCTCCTGCCTAATTAACACCATAATTATGTATCAGCAAGGCATGGCAGGAGAGAGAGGTGGGTGGTTAGCCCAGAAAAAGGTGTGTGGGCCAACAGCTGACCAGCCCCAGGAAGGCCCACTTGTTACAGCATGCTTGCCAAAAAGATTGGCCCCGACTATTTTAGGGCATAGAATTGCCTCTTTATTTAAAACTGTAGGCCAGGGCAGAGCATACTGTCATATTGAATGAAATAGTTTGAATGTTTGTAAAGATTGCCCATTAGCCAGTTTCAGGAAGAAGATAGGATCTATCTCCTTATCTAGCTCATTGTTTCGGAGCTACGTGCGAAATGTCCTGACTTCGCCTAAAACCTTAATCTAAATTGTACCTTTAGAAGTTTTTTACAAAGAAAGTAAATGTCCTAAATTCCGAGACATCAAAGCCTGGGGCCTTTTAACCAGACTGGTAAAAAGAAAAGAGTATTTACAGTGATATGGAAGTCTCCCCAAGAATAATTTAAAAATGCTCAACAAAGGTAATTTCTGTTGAGTAAGATCCGAGCCCAAATTTGGGAGTTATGATGAATTGAGTAGGAGGAGCCCAATGACGGCAGCTCACTCAATAAAAACCTGTAACTTACTGTCCCAATTTGGAGGTGACTTCACTTGCAGAACAACGAAGGAAGAATCGCAAGTATAAGGTCCGATTAGATTGATCGCCTAATCAAGCCTCTCCGTGAACACGAATCTCTTAGTTCACGCTGAAGCCGCGGAGCGCCCGAAAGGGACTGAAGGAAGGGGATGTAGTCCTATCACTGGTGAGCCCAGCTCATTGAATCGTATTGCTGAGGCCAGCCTATTGAACCGTACTACTGAGGCCAACCCATTAAATTGTACTACTGAGGAATGAAACCATATTTTGGTATTTGGCTTCTCGGAATTCTAGGATTGTAAGTATATTATGAAAAATAACAGTATTGATTCAAATTTAACTTTTAGTTGTAATTGTAGTTGTTTTTGTAACACTAATTCTTATAGCATTGTTTGGGAAGGAAGTGCATTCGGAGCATTGTTTCTGATATATGTAATTATTGTGTTTTTAATGTTTGTGGTGTTTCTTAAAGCTAAGCAGTGTTATATACGTAGCAAAGAGTTTTAAAATAAAATTGTGTTGTATAAATTAAGTGTGTAATCATTGTGAAATCGTGCAATCAGCTAACTACTCCCCCAGCCAGTGCATCAAAATGAATCAGTAAATTGTGTGGGATTTTCTCTATTCCATAACCCACTAGAGACACATACTACTGTAGAAAATGCCTGTAGGAATTGGTGCAAGTACTTTTGCATGGTGCAATTTTCCTCCTCCTACACATACCCCCACCGGAGTTTCTAGAAGGAGCAGCAATTAGGCAGGTTGTTGACTGTATTGCTCCTGATGGAGACCTGCTCTTAAGTGGTTGTGGGGACTGTGGTGGAAACATCAACCAGCTAACTCAGTTAATCTGTTGGAACATTTGTCCTAAATCACCAGAAATTACAAATACGGTAGAACTTCGTTATATACCCTGTTTATAGCAAGTCCCTGCTTTTAACAGTCCAAGCAGCAGGAACCAAATATTAATGCAGCAAATCATCTAACCTTGTCATAGCAATGCCTTTTGTTAATTTTTTTCTCCCCGTCCCATGGGGATTCTTATTAATGAAGTTGTACTGTATGAGGAAGACAATCAGCAACTTCAGACTCCTGGAATTCCTAATCTTTTGCACGGACATAACCAACACATGGGAGAAGTTCAAGCAATTTGGATTCCTATACTATGGGGCAGGGAGAGGTTGAGGGACAGACGGACAATATAACAGATGTCCCAAATGCCAGCAAAAGGCTTTGTATGTTCATGGAACACTGTAGAATGGGCAACTTGGTCACCAGCTTTCTCTTCCAAGTTGCTACCTTGGTCATCCAATGACCCTCATTTGGAAGATCTGGCCAGCACATTACAGGTAAGAGTCCTGTCCCATCTGCTTAATGGAAAGAATAAGAAGTTTGATTTTATTCAAGGGTGTATAGCACAGACAATTTCCAGTATACTTCCCTTGACAGAGTTTTACTTCTCAAACAAAAACCCAGAGCAGAGACCTTCCAGGAGATATGAAGTGCCTCACGAATAGCAAACAACTCATCAGTGAAAAATGTAGTCTTCTCTTAAGTGAATGTGAAGGAAACCTTTGGACAGAGACCAGATTTAAATCCCAGACTGGGGTCTCTGCTAGTGCTCTGTATGAGCTCATGTTTCCTGGCAGTGCCATGTACCTGGGGACACAGTGTAAGACTTGATTTTTTGTTTGTTTGTTTGTTTTTGGTTTTTTTGTCTCTGCTCTTCAGCAAAAGGAGGACACTTATCTCTACTCCTGAACTACCAAGTATCAGCCTTTGGAGGTGGGCTTAGTACTCTTAGACTTATGCATCTGTGACAATAACAGTTATTTGCAAAAGTGTCCATTTCTGACAGTTCCTGGGCTGTTCAGTGCTGCTATTTGGGATTCCTCCATTGGACTCTACATTGCATAGTGTAGGGCAGGGGTCAGAAATCCCCAGCACGTGTGCAGCGCATGGCACACAAGGCCATTTTGCTCGGCATGTTACCGCCAGTCCAGGCTCTAAGCAGCTGATGCCAGCCATGAAGCCCAGGCTGCTCCCAGCAGGCGGCTGGGAGGCTGCAAGCCCTGCTGCAAGCAGACCGGGCTTCTTGGGCTGGCTGCAGGTAGACATTGTGTCTACCAAGGTAAACATTGTGTTTTTTTTCGGCACTCCAGCCAAAAATCTTTGCCTAACCCTGGCATAGGGCATGAGAGCAACTGCTATTGCATGGATCACTCATCTGAAAGATGGGAACATTACATTGGAAAATGAACAGCTGAGATAAGTTCATGGGACTAATGGCCATTATCTTCTTTTTTTAACATCATTTCTCAGAGTGGCCAGTGCCACTGCCAGGGACATTAAGCTAAGCTTTCTTACAACTAGTCCTGCCACCCCTGCCACCATACTCATCTTGCCTGTAAGGCCAAAACCCTTTCCTGTCTTCCTCAGATGGCCAGAGGTTCAGAGAAAGTAGGCAATGCTCCCTACTGCAGCAGCCCTAAAAAGCAAGGGACTGAGCTGGTGGTAATCAGCCATTGACTAAACCAGAGATCTGTCTCCTACATCCCCATCATCCGCTTCTCAAGCTTTCCTGGTAGTATTTTTGTCTGGGTCCATAGACATCAGCTCACAGTCAGCCCAAAGGCCAAAGTTCCAACAGTAAGAAGCATCTTTTTTATCTTACCACGTTTTGAAGCTCAGTGCTCTGGAGGCTAATTAACTAGTACATGTCAAGTGGGTTGGAGAGGAAAAGGATTCCCTAAAAATAGTGGACTTGATTATGGCCAGAGATTGGTTCTGCTTGTGGTCTGAGCTCAGTTTTCTCCTCTCATGGTCATGGCCTGTACTATTTGGCCAAATTATTAAAGACCACTCCTGTCCTTCACTTGCAGAAACATATCCCCACACCTAGTACCTCTACTCTACATAGCTCTTGTCCCATAAGGAAGAGGAGATGGGTATAGAAACCAAGAGCCAGATTTCTGGAACTGCTCCACGCTCACTGTTTTTTGTTTTTTTTTTAGGTGCCAAAAATGGAGCTGAACTGTTCTGAACATTTGTCCATAGTTGTGGATGCTGGACTCCTGAGAATACTCAAGGATTGAAGAGCCATTTTACATAGTTGAAAAGCACAAATAGTGATAATGAAAGCTGACAAAATGTTGTCATGTCAATGATTCTGTTGGTGTCAGGTTGTTTTACGCAAAGACATTCAAACTGTAGGGATTCCTCAGGCAGTGTCAAAATTTAAATCTACTTAGATATTAAATATAAATCTACAAATATATAAATACTCTATCATATACTTAACCTCATAATGTCAGATTAAAGATTTCAATATAAATCAATAATTTTAGAATTTATCAACTTACACCTATAAAACATGAAATATAAACCACACAATATCCAGCGCCCACTCACAAAATATAAGGCACAACACACTTAACTATAACTCTTCTAGGAACTCCAAGGCTCAGGCTATTTTGGAGCCTTGGCTGCGTTCCTGTGGCTGCGAGGGGGGAGAAACTCCCCTGGTGCCCTTCAGGCTTTCCCCAGCCCAGCCAAAATATCCTTTAACCCAAAATAAAACTTCAAATTTGGGGAGCCCCATCCTTCTGAGCTTCCCCGACCCAGGTGGATTCCCCCTCTCTCATGAGAATCCCCATCCCCAGGAAATCACAACTCTGGGGAGCCGGGTGGAGGGTCCTCATCTCTTTCTCGGCAAGTTGCCACTTCTCCTGTTGAGGATCCAGCTGTCTCTGGCTCCCTCTGGGCCCACCAGCGGCCCTGTGCACCATGGTGTGCACTGATGGTTTTACTCTTTTGCTCAGGGTTGGGGCCCTGAGCTGCCTTGCAGGGTTCCGGGGTCTTGGTTTTAAGTGGGTCCCTCTGTGCGAGGCTTCAGCTTTAGATGCCTGGCCTCATGCTGCAGGGTTAGGGGGTGGTAGTTCCCAGCCACCTCATGCAGCTCCTGGGACCTGGGTCAACTCCTGGACCCTCCATGCAGTGCCGCCTGTACTGAGTCTTCCTGACCTTGTGCCAGAGGTTGGAGACCTGAGCCACCTTATACAACCCCAGGGCCTCAGTCCCACTTGGACCACGCTGTGCACTGTCCATGCACCGAGATCCTGGCCACTTACCAGGGGTTGGGGACCCAAGCTACCTCATGCAGCTCTCAGGGTCCTGCTCCTTCTTGGACCCACCATGCAGCACCACCTGCACTGAACTCCTGGCCTCATGTCAGGGGTTATGGACCTGAGCCACCTCGTGTGGCTCCCAGGGTGCCGGCTCCATGCACCACTTCTGCACCACAACTCTAGCTCCACACCAGGGGTGCAGAACCAAGCAGCCTCATACAGCTCTGAGAGTCTGACTCAGTGCACTGAACTGTGCACTGCCATTGCACTTCTTGGCAGCACAGCTGTGGGTTGCACTTCTCACAGTTCTCATCTGGTGAGGAAGTCTTTGCGCTCTTCAGGGCTACTGCTCTGCCCTGCTGGACTGCTCTCCCTAGCTCTTCTTCATCCCTTGATGCAGTGTGTCTGTGTGCTGGGCACGCTGTTCTTTTATACTCTTCAGAGGCTCCGCCCCCGGATTGCAAGTGGACCAATTGGGGTGAGAGGGAATATAGCTCTCACCCAGGTCCAGGCTCTTTGCCTCACCCTGAGCAGGAGCCGGGCAGCCTTTCCCTCCACAACCACCTGATTGGTGGGACGGCTCGAAGCCCTTTCAAGCCAGCAAGCTGGGCTGCTACCTGCATGCCCGCCACATAAGTTTTACAAAACCTGGTTTAGAAGTGACTGTTAAACTAGTAATTTTAATTAAATCTGACAGTGAAATTAGTATTTTCTTCTAAATGTTCAGGCATTTTGCTTTATGTTTAGCCCACTAACAGGATCATGTCACATATATAAAACAAACCCTTTTTTGTAGTTGTTGTTCAGATTCAATAGAGCAACCAATATTTTCTGCAAGTCAGTGCTGGCTGGGTGCTTATTTGGTTAGTGTGATACAAATTACACTAAGGTGGTAGGTTTGATCCCTGGTTGGACTAAATGATCTCTTGAGGTGCCTTCCAGCCTTACTTCTGTATACATTTCTCTATGATAACAGTAACAAATTAATATACAAGCATATTAAGTACAGAATTGTACAAAGGAAACCTGCAAACATGTTAGGCTTAGCTTGGGACCTGATGCAATTTCCAGTAGAGTCAACAAGAAAAGCACCATTGGCTTTCATGATTAGATGCTATAAGAGCTCTTAAAATAGAATTGTTGATGAGGTAGAGGAAATGCCCACTTCAGTACTACATCAGGTAGATTCCTTTTAACTAGTGCTTTTTTATTAACAGATCCTTGTTCAAGAGAAACTCTTCCTGTTATTTTAAAAGAAAAGAGACTTTCAGAGACAGAGGGAGGAGCACTCTGGAAGAAGCGTGCTCCTTGTTGGAAATATACCATATGTCAGGGGCAGCAAGAGTATAGACAGGCCTCTGAAAATACATACCCAGAACTGTACTTCAGAATGGGTTAGTTTTTCTCCAGGACCCAGTTGGATTTTCAGAGAAATTCAGTCTGGACTGAAGGTGGTGTCCACTTGCAGAGATGGACACAAGGGCAACTAGGTGACACAGCATGCTTACAAGAAAGAGGCGTAATGGCCATCAACAAAGAGCTCGTCTCAGAGCATATAAACCTGGCTCCTGGACTAGAGAAGGCATTAGGGACCCTGGGCATAAGGGAGAGAAGAGCTCCCTGAAGCTTGTTGCAAAGTGGCCCTTGGCAGCCTGAAAGAGGGAGTCCCTGGAAGTGAAGGGTGATTCTGTAAATGTGCTCAAAGGGGACTGAGGCTGCAGTGCCAGTCCCAGCCACTAGGCAAGAAGCCCGGAAGGGTGGACATTGGGTGGAAGCGAGGTGGAGAGCTTTAGGGAAAGGCAAACCCTTGTAGACAGGTTACAGATAAAAGTGGGGAAGGGTAAACCCAGGCTAGATGCGGAAGTAGGCAAAGGAACATCTCTACCCCCTGTTTCCCACCTAATCTACCACCAAGGCATGGAACCACTGGCCCAAGGGAGATATTCTGTTTCCCCTGGAATCCCCTTGAGGGAAAGAAGGAGGCAAGGTCCCCTTTCTCCCTGGAAAAGCAAAGAAGCTGGGGGTGGGCTGGCTCATTCCTTTTGTTTCCATTCCAGGTAGGGCAGAAAGCATCAACCGAACCAATATACTAGGAGGAGAAGAAAGAAGGATGATAGAGAATGCCCAAGCTGGCAGGCCCCCATCTGCAGCTGGGATGGCTTGGAGCCCACAGCTAGGCACTTGACCCTTCAAATGCACCTTCAGTTTTTACTGCCTGATGAGCAGTGAAGAGGTGGGAGAAAGAGACTTGAGCTCTCCCAAGTCTCCCGAGATCTCTTCCTGTGTGAAGAAGTAACATGAAAGATCAGCAAGTTTTCCACAAAGAATTGCTAGCTGGTTGGTATGATGTAAAGGAACTGGCACTGTGTCATTACTAGCTCAAAACCTCTGGCTGATTTAAAGATGCAGCTTTTTTTGAGGTTCCTGCAACTGGAGTGTGGAGCACATAGGGGCATGTCAAGTCATGAACTCAACAGTGATTGCTAGGCTGCTTCACATCTTGGACGGCCAGGGCCGACTCGAGTTACCCTCGTACGTCAGGGCGGGCTGGTGAATGGAGAGGCAGACGCAACTTATTGGTTGCAAAAAACTTTACTCAAGCCGCTTGCAATCACGACGCAGGTGGTCCGGTCGTCGGAACAACCACATGAGTTGCTCCAGCTGGCGGGCCCCAAGCCAGTTAATCCATCCGCAATTCGAAGCCGGCAGGGAAAGGGGTATGTCGGGGTTGCGCTCGGTGACGGGAAGAAAGATCGATAGGTGATCAGTCTATCGATCGGCAGCCGCAAGTCAGATAACTTCAGAGGCACTCTGCAGCGTGCTCAAAGCTCTTCGACTTGGGCGGAAGTCGTGCGGAGTTTTAAACGGCCAGCGAGCCAATTACTAGCCGCCACGTGTGAATAATTTAGCACTGGCCAATAGCAGGGCACAAATTTACATCCGAATAGTGGGAACTCTTTGCACCGTGCATTTCTGTGCTGCAAAGAAGAAATGCATCCTGCAAAGGAAACTGCAAATTGGTGGGAACTCTCTCCTACACGCGGGTTCTCAATTGCAGCAGAACACTCTGCCGTGCGTAGGAGCTCTCATGTGGCCAGGAAATTCCATAGTGCCGAGGCACAAAAATCACTGGGTTGTGACACTTCACATCAGACTATTCATGCAGCGAATTATCAACACTGTAGTTCCAGCACAGTGAGCTCATATAAAGGCACAGACTATAGACACAGGAACTTTGTCCTGCAGACTGAGCTTAGCAGCCCTTGCTCAGAAGTTCTAGGTGGATGGAATGGGGCCAAGACCTAAATCTTCATATGCTCACTGTCTCAATATCACTTGCTCTGTGGGGTGATGTGAAAATGCAGGTACAGGTTGTTGAAGATAATCCAGCCAGCCATGGGAGCTCACATATTCTGGTGGTTCTATATCAGCAGGGGGACTGACTTCCTCGATCCTGGTGAACTGACGAGATCTATTGCATATGACCTTGGAAGGGAAATGGGGACATGGACACAAATGTATCTATATTCGGCAATATCCATGGGCAACTGGTGCCTCCTGAGTCAGGAGGGGCATTTGCCTGCCCCTCCCAGTGGCCAGTCATTGATCCTGCTGACCCACAAGTGGCAGTGGCATGCTGCTGGCACTTCCGGTTGCACCACTGACACTTCCGGGACAGCCCCCACTCCCTGCACCAGCGCTCTCAGGGGATGCATGTGCACCCCCTATGCGTCGCCACTGGCAATATCTCATAACCAGGAAATGATAAGAGGAAAGGAGGGGGAGGGGGGTGAGAAAGAGAATGTAAAAACAACTTATTCTGTCATGCACTGTTTTAACTCTGTGGGGTGACGGGAGGGAAGGGAGAAATGACAAGGCTATTATATTTCCTCTTGAACTTAGTTGATACACAGGGTGGGGTTTGTTCTCTTTTCTTGCTTGTGAAGGGGAGAAATTGCTGAAGGGCACAGAGGGTGCTTATACACACAACAAAATTGGCCTTTAAAGCAGCTTAATTAGCCTTTTGCACCACTTTAACAGTGTTGCTATTTACACATTCAGCAGCATATTTCACTTTAAATAAGTTTCTTACATAGCAAAGTAAAACCCATCTGAGGGTTTGTGCTTAACTGTTTCAGTCAGCCAATCAGAGCCAATAAAGCCAATAAAGCATTATGGACAGACAGACAGATTAAGGCTTTTATACTATTAGAATGGTGAATGGGAAGCTCAGCAGCTACTGCGGCTCCTCAAAGAAACTGAGGTAACTGTAGCAGTGAAATTAATAGGAACGTCAATTCCATTAAGTGGTTGCAAGGGGCAAACTGTTCATCAAGTACGTCTGTGAGGGGCTGAGGATCTGCAGCTTCCAGAATCTGCAGCTCTGGGGCAATTGCTCCCAGAATCTAGGGAAGGTTCCTTACCCTGGATTTCGTAAGAGCTCCTCTTGCCTGACGTGCCTGAACAAAACATTTTGGACTCGCTGAACCAGCATTTGTTGGCATAATACAAGTCACATTATAGTAAGGCTGAAACCTGCACTCTGCCAACTGCACAGCAGGGAAAGCTGACTACAGAGAAACTTTGTAGAAATGGCCCTAATAACTGGGTTCTTTCTGTCCCATTGCCTCTGTAACCTGGTATCTCTGACTGTAAACTCTTCAGAGCACAAAGGGTGTGGACAGCTCCCAGCAGACAAAAGCCTTGCCAGAACATAAAGTGGAAGTATCAAGAATGAGGGGCCTTAAAATAGGCTTACTTTTGCAAACTAGAATTTGGGACAGGTTCTCCATCATCAGTTCAAGTCAGTGGGGCTTGTCTGGCTTATACCAGCTGAGGGACTGGTTTAAAATAATCAAATGTCACATTTCTGGGTACAAGCCATTCATCCCAAGGGTCAGAAAGGAACTTCCCCTCAAAGACAGCATTCATTAACTATACAGATAGCTATCAAGCTATGAGGAAGTGCATTCTGGTTTAACATGTGTGTTTTTTTATTTTGGTCTGACTGGTCTCTAAAGTATTAGGTATTGGCTACTGCTGAAGGGAAGATACAAGACCTAATGATCCATTGATCTGAAGTGATATGGCAATTGCTGTGTAGCATGTGATTGTGACCAGTCACAGACCAACATCATTATGCACAAAAATATAGCTCGAAACTCTGAATCCCTTGGTTAGAGACCTCATGGACTGCATTACTATGGAGACCAGCTGAAGGGGGGGAAAAGAAACCAAACACTGCAAAGTTCTATGAAATTTTGGAGAGTCAGATTCTCAGCTGCACTCTGTGTATGTGGCACCAGAGTTAAGGGGAAGAAAGATTTCTGCAGCTCCTTGATGCTGGGCTAGATCTTATTTGACAGTCCCTAGTGTGGGTTAGCCTAGGCTCAACAAGTTATCTTGGTTCAGTTCCTTTCCAAATGTGCACAGTACTTTAATTCTTCCCCGTGCCAGAATTCTGAAATATGTTGTTACTGGAGCACATTTTCTGTACAGAAGGCATTTGGGTCCTGGCACAGATCTCGGAGGAACAGCCTGGCCAAAGGTATTCAGGCTCTGTGGTATCTGCAATCTACAATGCGTCTCTCTTTTTCCTCCTCCCACTTCCTTTACATGGCTAGAAAGAAGTGGTTAGATTTTAATTGGATTACGGGTATCAACATAGAGGGTATTGTATCTTGTATATAAGCATTTAAAGAGGACACTGGGCTTGTGAAGGGAAGCAAGACAATTAGCCAAGTTCCCATCCTGAGAAACTAACATCCATAGGAAACTCAGTTTATGTTTGCTCCCTATCCATTGCTGAAGGAGCATGACTCCTATATAATATCCCCTGCATCACAGGGGCTTGTGGAGACCTATTTAGTGCCTGTTCATGAAGTGAGTTCAAGATGACTAGCACTATTCAGGTGTTTAAGTACTACTATTATCACCAAGTGGTTGTACCTTGCACAAAGAGAGCAAAAGTGCTGTCAGCTGGAGTGGAAAACACACTGAAGGCAGATGCCTATGGGAAAAAGGCTGTACAGAATGGATGGATGCCATCGACCTCACTATCTTTTTTGTTTTCAAAGAGAGCAAGCAATTCATGGAGGTGCTGAAAAGTGAAGCTAATATTGCCCTACATTGGCCTGTGCATTCAGGCCTGGGCCTCTAAAAACAGAGGCCAGCTTTACCACCTTTTGCTCTGCTGATATCCCATCTGTGCTGTGAGCATTTTTCCAGCCATGTGGCTGGGTGAAGGGCTTTTCCCCCCTCAGCTTGCATTGGTGAGTGCCAGGCCACCTCATGCATATTGCCAACAAAGCATATTGCCAACTCAGATTTTTATTATTCATCTTAAGAATTCAGCCCCAGCCCCTGTAGCTTCACGAGCTCTTCAGAACCACGACAACCAGAGATCTAATAAAATGTCACAGGCAGGGGAAATGCATAAAGCAGGTTGAAAGCAAGTCCTGAACTAAGACCATGTTCAGGAATTCCTGGTAATGTTGTAGGAATCCAGAACACTTGGACTGCTTTTTCACAAGTCCATCTGGAAATGTGAAGCATTATCAAACATTTCTCAGTGTTAATAAAATAATGTCAAGAAGCTTCATCATGGCATGGGGTTCTAGACCAGGACTATCCAACCTATAAGCAGCTGGGGGCTGAATGCCCTGTGGGCCATCCATCCCAGAGTGAACTATGGACCCCCTAGGCTGCTTACTGCACAGACGCCCCCCACTGCAGCTGCACAGATGCCCCCACTGAACTTTGTGCCCACATGTGCACCCCTGCCCTACCTCTACACAGCATGCCCACGTGCGTGCGTGTCCCCTGCCACTGCAGCACTCCCCATACCACCACTGCTGCAACATGCACCCATGTTCACCCACAGCTTGCTAGGCCACCCTGTCCTGTTCCCAGGGGCAGGCATACAAAGCAGAACCTGGAGGATGGAGAGGGAGCCAGGAGACTCAGTGAGAGTGATGAGAACAGTGGCAGGGGCCAAAATGTAACCCCTTGTGGGCTGCATCAGCTCCTGGGCTGCCAATTGAGCAGCCCTGTTCTAGACAATGCCAATGTACTGTTTCTGATTTTCACTTACGTAGGAGATGGGTGCCTGGGCCCTTTTGAAAAATCCCACTGTGTGTCTATCTTCATCCTTGGATGTTTTTAGGAGCAAGCTAAATATTTGACTGGGATTTTTCAGTCAGGGATGATCCTGCCTTGAGCCAGATGCTGGGCAAAATGACCTTGTGAGACCCCCTTCTAGCCCTGCTTTCCTATGATCTACATTTTGAGGTACCCCAATATCTGTGAAAATTTTGTTCCAATAGTTTGTTTTTACAGAGATGCTATACTGGTTCTGTGTTTTAAGACACCCAGAGTTAAAGTATTATAAAACTATATGTAAACTAGGTCTGTGGTGGGAAGCTGGGTTTTGTGGTGTTTAAAAAATATACACGCATGTCATGATACCTCATTATCTAGTCATTGTTTAAGAATGCTGAAGTGGCAAGTTGTGGGAGTCAATGCTCAACAGCTTGTGCTGTTCAGGCTAAAAAATAGATGAAGAAAATCTGCAGCACATGTTAACCAGGGTTCGTATGAAGACAGTTGGCATCAGGACCAGTTACCAAAGGGACGAGAGAAACATATTTGAGCACAGCAGTAGGAGTGGGAAGAGGTTTTATTTTATTTTACTTCATTCTATTTCTTAATTAAGTTTATTTTTGCAGCTTCCTGGTTTTAGAGGGTCTCTGTCAAGTTGAAACCTAGCCCATTAAAATTATTTTAAAAGAAGTTCCTGCTATTACATTTGCCTGAATTTCTCTAACAAATATTCCCCCATTCCAATAACATTTTCCTATAATTTTATGCTTTCTTCTCCTTTATTGCTCAAAATGCCATAGAGACAGAGGAAATTGATTGTATACATGGCAAAGAGTGAAACTGACTGTACACAAAATGCTTCCAAATGACAAGGTAAACAGACCAGAAAAAAAGAACAATGTTATTTGTTTTTGATGTCTTACCATCCAAGTAATTCTAGAGTGGCATGTAACCAGAGAAAGTAAATGAAAAATTGGTCAGAAGCACAATTTTTAAGACAGCATTCCTTTAAAGCAAAATAAATGTGATTCATGTGCAGTATAAGGGTTATTTGACACACAAGATATTACATCCAAAAATACAGAGCACTATATGATGTTGATGATGAACAGCAAAGAAGAAGAATGACCAGATTTTGAAAAAAGGGTTTCTTTTTGCACACAGGCAAAATCCATGTCTGCAGCACAGTACTGATACATATTTTGATGGTTTAAGAGGGATTTAAGTAGTGCCTGAACCTCATGCTGGTTTTCTGCACAGAAGACTGGCACACTGAAAATCTTACTTAAATTAGCACTATACAATCTGACCTACAAAGTTATAAACCATTTCACTCACAAGTGAAATGGGCTGCCAGTGTGGGGACACAGTCAGGAAGGCTAACCACACCTTGTCATGCATCCACAGATGCATCACGAGCAGGTCTAAGGAGATGATCCTCCCCCTCTGTGCAACATTGGTCAGGCCGCAGTTGGAGTACTGCATCCAGTTCTGGGCACCGCACTTCAGGAGGGGTGTGTATAGCATAGAGAGGGTCCAGAGAAGGGCTATTTGCATGATCAGGGGGCAGCAGGGTAGGCTCTGAGAGACTATGGGACCTGAACCTGTTCAGCCTACACAAAAGAAGGCTGAGAGGGTATCTGGTGGCCACCTACAAACTGGCCACGGGGGACTAGCAGGCAATGGGAGAGTCCCTGTCCCCCTGAGCCCTACCAGGAGTTACAAGGAATAACAGCCATAAGCTGACTGAGAGTAGGTTCAGGCTAGACATCAGGAGGCACTACTTCACAGTCAGGGCGGCTAGGAGCTGGAACCAACTTCCAAGGGAAGTGGTGCTTGCTCCTACCGTGGGGGTCTTCAAAAGGAGGCTAGATAGTCACCTAGCCGGGGTTATTTGACCCCAGCATTCTTTCCTGCCCATGGCAGGGGGCCAGACTTGATGATCTGCTTAGGTCCCTTCCAACCATACCAACTATGAAACTATGAAATGCATTCAGCTCTTGGACACAATGCCGCAGCCTTCACATAGCTCAAAGCATCACTGTACAATAGGTTTTGTACACTGTACAACACTGTATAAAATGAGTGAATAAGAAACCCATAGCTAAAGTTGTGTCCATTCAAATTACAAATCCCTTTTCTCTGGGATTTATTATTTGGCCGTAAACGTTTTACCAGGACTGAAATTTGGATTAAAATACATGAACCCCAGGTCATGTATTTTTATCTAGGGAAAAGCTGTCTATTATTATTAAGAAGAAACCATGTTTCGTGCTTTGAAAACTAAAAATAATATTTTGACTGAACCAGAGAAAAGTTGAGTCTCCTGGGAGTAAATGTGATGCCGCAAAGATTTAAGAACGTGATAGTAATCTTATTATCTTCAGTACAACCTCTGATGGACTTACAGTACAGACATAATCTTTGGAAGATTGGGTGTTTTTGTTAACAGGGTGGGATTGAAGAATGTACTCAGCTTTGGCCAAAGAGATACCATGATCTTCTTGGCCTTGAATGGACTCATGTAGTTAGAGGGTGAAGGCCAGCCCCTTGCCCTGTGGGTAGGCTGACCCCTGCAAAATTCTACAAATGCCTCCAACTATACAATTTATGGTGATGGGAATTGCTTTCGGGATTTCCCCCTGACTTGTTCCTTCAGACTTTTGGTTAGGGGAAAGTGAGACTCCAAGGTTTGGCACTTGCATGTAGGGTGCCTGCCATAGATTTGGGAATATTTAAAGCCCCAGACTGTCTGGGAGGTAGAATACTTGCCAGTGGTAGTAATGCCACACAGACTTGAATGATTGAGCTCTGCTAAGTTGAAATTTGGAACTGATTTGGTGCTGGAAATGAAAATTTATTTAAGGAAAAAAGCAAGTCCCTGGGAGTTTAATCACGGACTTAAGTGAGAATGTAGGCATGTGATTACATGAACAGATGTACCTCAAGGCCACAGTAGAAATGAAGTGCATTTGTTGCATCATCCTACTTCTTTCATATCCAACAAAACTCCCTGAGTTCTATGGGGCTTGCCTGGTTTCATGGGGAGGAGAAGTGCAGTACCTCTCTGTTAGTGTGCAAAGCGAGCAGTATTCGATTCAGATTCAGCCCAATTTGGGGGACAGTGATTTGATTCGCTGATTCTGATCACTGTGCTGATTTCGATTCGGCTGAATCTGAAGACTTGGTTCTGATTCGGAGAATCAGCAATTTGGCCATAGATGCAGCTTTACATGTTTTTTCTACATACCCTCGAGGTACTAGGCATGGCTTGTGAACACTGAGATGCTGGAGCAGATGGAGCGTCCCATGGGAGCATGGGGGGGTTCCCTCCCAGAAGTGGACCGGAAGTACTTCTGGTCCACTTCCAGGTCTGCTGCTGAATGTATGTCCCCCCCTTCCCCCTCCCCCGCACCTCCCTGGCTCCGCAATCAGCTGCAGGGAGACCCTGGGTGCCCTCCCCAGACGCAGGAGGCATGAGTCACTGAGCTGGGGGGCAGGGAGTCCTCCGCACGCTCTGCAGCGGACCCGGAAGTGGACCAGAAGTACTTCCTCCCCCTCACACTCCCATGGGATGCTCCATCCACCCCACCATCTCAGCGTTCACAAACCATGCCTGGTACCTTGAGGTATGTAGAAAAAACATTTAAAGCTGTGTCTATGGCCAAATCGTCAAATCTCTCCAAATCAAATCAGAGGCTTCCGATTCAATTCGGAGAGATTAATGGGTATCCTGATTCGATTTGGATTCAGAGATTCAGCCACCGAATTGAGTCGAATCTCCTCCAAATCGAATCAGCAACTGAAGTTTCGCACAGCCCTACTCTCTGTGGCTTCTGGAGGGAGGATATGTAAGCAGGCAGCCTCTGGTTGTCACAGCTCTAACAAACGGGCATACAAGAGTTACTACTGCTACAAGAAGATGAACAAGGTTGATTTGCTTCTCCCTCTACCTCAGCCTACACAAGGTCTCTCAGCAGATAACCCCCTTGACATGATACTTGTGCGGTTTGCTTTCTCCAAGCACTGAGAGCTTTGCTTTAACTGACAGTAGCAGGGACATGTAGAGACAAGGATCATCAACAGTGCATTAGTAAAATGCCTGCTGAAAAACCTGCCAGTCACCACCAGAAATGTGACTTTTAAGAAATTTTGAACCAGATGCAGCACAGATCATGAGGTGCTGCCTGCTTGTATCATCTGCTCCGTGTGTATGTGAGGGGGTGGACACTCCCTGATGAGCTAATGTGCATGAAGTCAGTATCACCTCTCATTAAAAAGGCTTCTGCTGTAAGAATGCAAATAATGAGTCCCTCAAGTCTGATTCACCCCTTTGTGACTCTTGCAAAAATTCCAGAATGACTAGGGAGCAAGGGAGAGGCAGAGGGAGAGGAAAGAGCTCCCCTGCATGCTAATCCAGTAAATTCCATTTCTGTCTGATATTTCTGCCTTTCTCTATCCCTATTTCTTTATAGCCTGTGTAGAGGCTCTCACGGGAGTGCATCTTTGTGTCTGTTTGTGAACACTGAAAAAGAACATTATTTAAGTTGCAAAGTCAAGTGTGTAAACATTAGAAAAAGCCAAACTCCCACAAATCCCAGTTGTAGCCCTTTTGCTATATGAGAGCCATAGAAACACCGAGGGAAAAAGGAGTATCCTGTCTTTCGAGCAGTTTTTTAAGCTTGAGTGGTAAATAAGGCATGTTCTGTGGAAAAAAATGCAAGCATTTAAGTAATTAATGCCTATCGTATCATGCAGATGTGCCAGGAAGCTGGATTGAGGAGGCATATACAGCCTTAATTCTAACATTTACTAACTTGTTGAGTGCTTGATGTTGCAAACTTGAATATTTCAAATGTATTTTAATGTAGTATACACATTAATTGCTATATTAATCATAGATCTGCCAGCTGCTGATGTTTACAAATTAGTTATATATAGTATTTGTATTTATGTCACACAGTTCCCTAATATATCTTCTAAATGTCACCTCTACATATGTGGTCTCTTGCTCTCTGTCTTTCAACCCCACACACTATAATTTTGGTAGGAAGAGATGGGATCCACCTGACAAAGAGAGGGAAGTGAATCTTCACAGACAGGTTCACTAACCTAGCGAGGAAGGCTTTAAATTAGGTTCACCAGGGATGGAGACCAAAGCCCTGAGATAAGTGTGGAAGTGGGTGATGCTGGCTCTTCTCCAGTCCACTGCCTTTGGTTTTTTTCACACATTAAAAATATTTAAAACTATAAGCCAAAGCCTAGAAGTATGCCATCCAGATGGTAGATTATACTGGTATGTGTGTGTGTATATATTTCCAGCTACAACATCATTTCATCACTTTTATATATATATATATAGTTGAGGTGATGTCACTGTGTAGGGTGCCTATTATGCAATAGGTATAGGACAGGGTTGTTGGCAAATGTCTGTGAATTTCTTGTCTGTAAAATGCTCTTTGCTGACAATGCAGCAATTGTTAATCTCTCAGAAGCAGGACTGCAAAGTCTCACGGGTTGCTTTTCTTGTGCTTGTGATGATTTTGGTCTGACCATTAGCCTAAAGAAGACAGTAGTCATGGGTCAACAAGTTGATCACCATCCTGAAGTTAGACTAAATGATGAAAGGCTGGAAGTAGTGTCTCCCTATATATATACACAAACACACATTTCCACTGATCCCACTGATATATGGTATACCTATACACATGTATACAGATGCACAGACTCCCACTGAGCTATACACACTTACTGACCCTGTATTATACATACTGCACTGACACAGAGACACACACAGACACACACTCCTACTGATCCCAGATGCAGCCCTGATGCCATGTGTTTGTGTATATATTAGTGCAGCATATACAGCGTCATTGTGTGTGTGTGTGTGTGTGTAGTGCAGCAGGTATAGCACAGCGGGGTGGTGTGTAGTACATCATGTATAGCACAGTGTCTGTAGGGTGTGTGTGTTAATGGAAGCGTGTGTGCACGCACATGTGCATGCCCACCCTACTGTGAAACACCCCTTTCCTAACCCCACCCAGCCATTTGAGTCCTGTCCCTTGGAGAGACAGGGACTGGTGCACTCGGTGCCTCTCCTGCCTTGCTGATTGGCTGCCTCACCCCGCCAGCCCCCAGGGGCAGGGGCTCGTCCTGCAGGGCGCAGCGATGCCCGCAGGAGCCGGAGGGCGGGGCACTGCCTCTGGAAGGTTGCGGCCACGTGGAACATTGTGGAAGGTTGCCCTGTCCCACCCCACCCCATGCCGGTGGCAGTTGGCAGTTGGTCTCCTCCCCCCAGCCCGTGTCCAAGTGGGGGCGCATGCTCTGTGGTTGGGTGAGGCCACTTGGAGCCCGGCTGGGGGGCAGGGGCGCCCCTTGCAGCCTGCCTGTGGGGCAGAGGGGGGCTTGCGTGAGCCCACACTACGCACCTCATGATGGGCTTGCGCAGGCTCCTGCCCTGCAGTCACAGCCTGGCTGGGGGTAGCTTGAGCCACGCCGGGCCAAGGCACTTGGGGGTACTGCACACACGCACGTCCATATGCACAGCAAAGTGTGCATTGACACGTGTATGGTATACATGCATGCAAGTGTATATACACATATGGATACACATGTGGATACAGAGACATACCTGTATGGGTGCTCATACATAGGTGTACACATGTAGACACACTTGTGTTTCTATAGGTACACATGCATGCATGGGCACATGTGCCTACACACATGTATGTGTATACAGTTATACACACATGCTTCCCCCCCACCCCCGACAGACAGATATGTGAGAGATAAAAAATCACAGAATCAGAAAGTTAAGATTGGAAGGGACCTCAGGAGATCATCTAGTCCAACCCCCTGCTCAAAGCAGGACCACCCCCAACTACCTCCTCGCAGCCAAGGCTTTGTCTAGCTGTGCCTTAAAAATTTCCAAGGATGGAGCTTCCACCATCTCCCTGAGTAACCTGGTCCAGTGCTTCACCACCCTCCAGTGGGAAAGCTTTTCCTAATATCCAACCTAAACCTCCCTTGCCGCAACTTGAGACAATTGCTCCTTGTTCTGCCATCTGCCACCACTGAGAGCAGTCTGGCTCCATGCTCTTGGAACCACCAGGGTGGATTTTATGAAAATCAAATAGATTTAAATCCAGTTTTAAATCACTGGTCAAGAAGCCTCCATTTAATCATTGTTTTCTACAAAAAATGCATTCTTGTTTGATATACTCTATTCATTCAGCTTGTTGAAAGTTTGCACTTTTAGACAGGGGTAAGGGCTTGACTCTGTGCACACAAACTTGCAGAGAGACAATAGGGTGGATGGGTAGGTAATCAGGTCTGTTATCTCTCATCTCCGTATACTGCTGTCAACAAGGATGTTATCTCGAGACACAAATTCATAGTTTGAGAACTGAAACTAAGCATCACAGAGATGCTTAATAGCATCTTCTAGACTGAGCACTGTATCCCACTGGGTAGAGTGTTTTTCTTTAATCTTTACTACTCTAAAGAGGAGCCTCTGGGGACCCCATAAGATTGGGTCCCTAATATAATCCTTGACCTGTTGTGACCTATTTATAAAACTTTTCTAAAAAGGTTACATGAATATATTGTCTCGTATAGTATATAATTAAAAGGTATAATCCCTATTCCATGATATTTTTGAGCTTTAACATATTTTAAATTAAAACTGTCTTTATATATAGGTTTATTTTTCTTAAAAGCATCTTAACCAAAAAATCTGATTAAAAAATCCAATTTTTTTTTTAATTGATTTTTATCCACCCTGGGACCCACCCTTCAGGTAGTTGAAGGCTGCTATTAAATCCCACCTCAGTCTTCTGTTCTCTAGACTAAATAAGACCAGTCCCATCGGCCTCTCCTCGTAAGTGATGTCCCCCAGTCCCCTCACTATTTTCATTGCCCTTCACTGGACTCTCTCCAACTTGTCCACATCCTTTCTGTACTGGGGGCACCAAAACTGAACACAGTACTCCACATATGGCCTCCACAGTGCTGAATAGAGAGGAATAATTACTTCCCTCAATCTGCTGGCAATTCTCCTACTAATGCAGCCCAGGAAGCTGTTAGCCTTCTTGGCAACAAGGGCACATGGCTGGCTCATTCAGCTTATTCAGTTCGCTGTAACCCCTAGGTCCTTTTCTACAGAGCTGGTGCTTAGCCAGACGGTCACCAGCCTGTACCAGTGCATGGGATTGTTCTTCCCTAAGTGCAGGACTTTCCACTTGTCCTTGTTGAACCTCATGAGATTTCTTTTGGCCCAATCCTCCAATTTGTCTAGGTCTCTCTGACTCCTAGCCTTACCCTCCAGCATATCTACTACTTTCCACAGCTTGGTGTTATCAACAAACTTGCTGAGGGTGTAATCCACCCCATCTTCCAGATCATTAATAAAGATATTGAACAGAACTGGCCCTAGGACCATCCCCTGGGACACTTCACCTGATAGCAGCTGCCAACTAAACATTGAGCCATTGATTACTACTCTTTGAGCATGACAATCCAGCCAGCTGTGTATCCACCTTACAGTCTGTTCATCCAACCCATACTTACTTAACTTGCTTGCAAGCATGCTGTGGGAGATCATATCAACGGCCTAGCTGAAGAGAAGGTATATTACATCCACTGCTTTCCCCACATCCACAGAGTCAGTCATCTCATCACAGAAGGCAATCAGGTTAGTCAGGCATGTCCTTGGTGAATCCATGTTCACACACACACACACACACACACACACACACACACACACACACACACACACACACACACACACACACACACACACACACTTCCAATAGGAACTCACACCGTGGGCTGTTGGACGTCTTTGCAACAGATGCTGCTCTTGTTTTTCTGTACGCAGAAAAAGAGGAAAGACTAAGAGCTGTCTTTTCCTAGTAGTGCCTCAGGTCTGTTCATGAGTGCCCTGGGTCCAAAAAGTGTGAGAATCACTTGACTACAAGGTGCAAGTCTACCCTGTCTTTTGCCTGACTTTGGGCTAACACAGCAAACTGTCTCATTCTCAATGTATCTCAGCCAGGCAGTGGGTCCAGTGAAAGCTATTGTCCACAAAAGCTCTCACCTCACATGTATTTCCTGGACCATCACAACCACCGCATCACTACAATGCTACCTAATAGCCCTGTTGATATTGTAGAGCTGAGTCAGTTCATGGAGGCTGTAGAAGCCTGGAGGTTGAGAGTGAGGGGTCAGTTTCCCTGTCACAAAGTGAAAGGCAATGTGGTTAGGAGTAGACAGTGGACCTGGAGGATTCTTATGCACTGAAGAAGTTGTAGGCACACAGCCCCTGTGCAGATAACCAGTGTGTGTTACACTGTAAGCAGCAGGCAAAACACTGAAACTGGTTCCCAAGGACCCTTACCATCTACTCCTCCCAATGTCTTTAATTAAGCAAATTCCATAGCTATGCATGTAAGTGGGGTGCAGTGTAGTAAAATGAATTCTACATTGGTAGGTACATTTGTAGATCATTTGTACGTTGGTAACAAATGCCTTAGGAACCATAAATGACCTAGTAGTAACTAATTATACGTATAGATTTGAACACTTCCTGTGCACTTTCACTGTGTGCATTTGCATACAGCTATATATACAACAGCAGTTACATACAACATACAAATAATAGCTTAAACTGTAATAGGAAAGACTTTTGCATGCAGAAAACCCTACAAATTTAACATGAAACACTGTAATCTGTTTTGTACCATATCATCACAGGCCTGCTAAAAATCCTGAATGTGTTAAGGATGCCCTGATGTTGCAAACAGTTTTGCCCATGTATAATACTAATCACATGGATATGTTTATTGGAAATCAGGGGTGGTAGTCATGTGAGCAAAGATCTGCTTTTGCTAGATTGGGGACTAATTCTACTTTCAGTTGCATATGATTTATTTTTAAAGATAAAAATTGGCTTTGGTCCATCCTGCATGTAAGGTATGGCAGATGTCCCAGTAAAATAGGTTTTCAGAGTCTTTCAAATGCGTTACAGATAATTTTATTTGGCTATGTGTTCCAATCAAGCAAGCATTTTTATTGACTATTTTAAATGGAGTCTACTATAAGAACCACAGAAAGAATTGCCTATCCAGTATCAAGCTCTTAAAGGCATGTACCTCATCCTAGTGATCCTGATTGCTGCAACTAACCTGACCCCTGGGGTGTCTGAGCATGAGCAGGCACTAAAACCACACCAAGGCAATGATTTTACCATGAGACTATCATGTAAGGGCATGATTCTGGAAGGCGCTGAGTGCATATGAGTTCTAAGCATCTTTGGTGTTCATTAAAGACATTGGGATGAGTAGATGGTAAGTGGTGGGAACCCTGTGGCACACTGCAGCAGTCTAAGAAATGAGGTGAGGTGAAAACTGAGTGTGGTATCTTTAAGATCTGTACATGAAACTATGTGATGATGGTGATGGGCATCACTTTTGTCATTCCCTTCTGTCTGCTTACGACCCTTGCTTGTCTTAGATTGGGGGAGGGTATTATTTTTTGAGGCACCTCTATTTGTCTGAAGATGTTAGAGCTGCTTCCTCCCCTGAGAACTCCATTGGAGCCTCACTGCAGGTCTTGAGTCAACAATAACATAAGGAAGTTGAAGCCATTAGGGTGTCCACTTACTTGTATGAAAACAGAAACTGCCATTCATCAGTGTTCTCTTGATAAAGAGGCTTATGATTGAGTTGCTGTTGGAAGCTGTCTGAGGACTGATTGGGAGACTGTTAAAAGTCTGTCAGTGATGCTGCTTAATTAGCTGGCAAGATTGCCAGTAGAGGGTGGGGGGCTGTGAAGCACTTCCTTTTCTGCCTGAACATCCTCCACAGACCCAGCATCTTCTTGGCACAGAGAGCAAGGGAGTCTGGAACTGGATATCTCACTTGCATCTCTGCAGGCCAGTGTAGAGGCATTGCAAAGAGGGATCTGAGGTGTTCATCCTGCTTCCAAAGCTGCCATGTCTCCAGCAATATAAATAAATGAGGCCTAGAATGTTAAGCTTTTAATTAAGGGACTAAAGAAAATAGTCAATTTTTCTTTCTCCATTTTCTGTTTTTGGCCCTAGTGTCTGTAATGTCACCTGATTTTTCACTTAGTCCCATTTTCTGACTGTCACAACCCAGTGATTTTGGTGCCTCGGCACAATGGAATTTTCTTGCCACATGAGAGCCTCTTGCACAGCGAAGGTTTTTGCTGCACAGAAGAGCCTCGGTGCAAGAGAGTTCCCGCCAATTTGCAGGGTGCATTTCTTCTTTGCAGCACAGAAATGCACGGTGCAAAGAGTTCCCGCTATTCGAATGCAAATTTGTGTCCCGCTATTGGCCAGCTCTAAATTATTCCTACATGGCGGCTAGTAATTGGCTTGCTAGCCGTTTAAAAATTCGCACGACTTCCGCCCAAGTCGAAGAACTTTGAGCACGCTGCAGAGTGCCTCTAAAGAGATCTGACTTGCGGCTGGCTGATCGATAGACTGATCACCTATCGATCTTTCTTCCCGTCGCCGAGCGCAATCCCAGACGTACCCTTTTCCCACCGGCTTGAATTGCGGACGGATTGACTGGCTTGGGCCCCGCCAGCTGGAACAACTCGTGTGGTTGTTCAGACGACCGGACCACCTGCGTCGTGATTGCAAGCAG
>NW_005841893.1:2548343-2548759 GCF_000455745.1 Alligator sinensis
GGGCCGAACCATTGGGATTTCAATTTGAGGACCAGCCAAAAAATGAGTAATGGCCGTCGGCTCCGCCGTCGGCCTTCCCCAATTCAAACCCTATCCTACTGATTCTCGTTCATACACTGAACTCACTGTTTACAACCCTACTGATCTGGATGACCAGCAACAAGTATTCTTCCTTCTCGATACTGGAGCTCAGACCAATGTGATTACCTCAACGCTACCTCATCAAAAAACCACCAAGACGATCAAGGTACAAGGGCTTAACGCTATCACCGTCACAACGAAGGTCAAGTTTTGGGTTCAAGACCACCGATATCCCCTAAAGGCTGTCCTAGGGGGCATCAACATTTTAGGGATCCCGGGGATAAGAGCGCTTGACCTTAAAGAACAAGTGCTACAGGCATTACCTATTATTATCC
>NW_005841893.1:2552792-2560111 GCF_000455745.1 Alligator sinensis
GCTTGGGCCCCGCCTGCTGGAACAACCCACGTGGTTGTTCAGACGACCGGACCATCTGCGTCGCAACTACAGGCGGCGTAAGTAAACGTTTTTGCAACCATTAAACCTTGTCTGCCTCTCCATTCACCAACCCACCCTGACGAACGAGCAGTTTCTAAATCACCTCGAGTCGGCTCTGGCCGTCCGAGACACTGACCTCTTGCTCCCTTTATGCTAAGAGTTAAGAAGAATGCTGTCCACATCAGAGTTGCTAAATGGGCATTGTGATTTTCATTTAGTGCTGGAATCACATGTCCCCTCTCATGAGGATACCCTGGTAGAACACACTGGCTTTACAACAGAAGTGACGGTACTAGGTACCCTGTCACAACTCAACCCATTTATTATAGTGGCTCTTGCATTGTTTTGGTGAATGCCCTGTTCTAGCTCAGGCACTGAGCTGAAACACAGTGATGGCATCAGGAAGAAGTAGTGCTTCCAACAGGACTCAGGGGCCTTAACAAAGGGAGCAGGTAGGAAGTTCCATCATTACTGCATGGTGTCAGAAGGAGCAGCACATTGGGTAGTGCTGAAGTCCAAGGGAACAGTGAAGGAAAAGTTTGTTTGCACTCTGCAACTGGCAGATATTGGTGTTGAAAAAACACTTGGTCCCAAGCATTTATTACAGGGGGGCTTTCCAAGCCATAGCTGTTGCTTCCAGTCCCTGATGTTGATGAGATATGACGTTCCTGTGATCAGCTGAAGAGGCTCTAGGTGCATTGGTGATGTGTAGGGGGGAAAGCTATTCAAAACCACTTAATTAGAAGTAACCTTATTACTGAGAATCCTGTAAACTGCCAGTTCTGTTCCCTTATGCAAATGAAATGCAGTAGGTCCTTTGAGTCACGCCATGGGCTGAGGATGGATGCTACCATTCTGGCTTTACTGCCCAGTATGGTTTTCCTCAACATATTCCCTTCAGCAAAGATTTTTCCTTTTTTTTGTCTTGCATACACCTCTTGATGTTAAATTATTTTTGGAAGGCCTGTATTTGCAGATGTCTCTTTCCTCCTTAGCAGTAGATTTTCTTCAAATAGATCTGCTGCATTGCAACCATTTTACCTGTTCATATAAATACCAAGGTGGCTGGGTGTCAGGCTCCCATGGAAAGTAAGGGCAAGTGCGTGCTGTGGCTGGGGTTACTGAAGGTCTCTTTAGTGGCTCTGGCTTAATTTTTAAAAGGCCCAAGGAATTTGAAAGTGTTTTGTTTTTATTGCATGCTCAGATTAACACATGTGATGTGAAACAGCTTTCATTTTCATTTCCCAGAAATGCAGTTTGTTTATGATGCCCACTGCCTGCCTTGGAATATTTCCACATACTGGCCTTCAAGATAAGGGTTTTTAATGCATTTTTTAAAGTAAAATTCCAGGAGTTTCTCCTTGTTGTGTTAGTGACCAGGAACAGCCAGTGCCTTAATTAAATTTGGTAATAGAGCAAGAAGCTGTCATTTTGAGGCTTAAAATGGATTAGGACACAGGAAACCATAGCTCCCACTTGAACATAATGATGCAGTAAAGACTTGCAGCAGCCTTGCATGGTATGCTTTAGAAAAGAAACACATTTGAACTTTATCTTTTAAAATGCACTGCATCTTAAATAAGAGCTAGACAGACAAGGCCACCGGTAAATCTCTTGCTTTGTCATCATTTCAAATAGGAGCTTGATTTTTTTGTCTCTTTTAGAATATACCTTCTCCCAGGAAGTGACAGTAAAATAATGGAGACACACAAGAGTGTCCTTTGCCAGAGGGAGATGGTGAAACAGGTATTCTGTTTTTTAGTGTGGTATACAGCCAGGTTGTTCCAAGAATTCAGAACTCAGTAGCTCCTGGGGTTTTCAGCAGGGAGTGATGACTGCTGAGCACTTTTGAGAATATGCCCATTTCACTTAGGAGCAGAAATGGGAGATGTTTGGGAAATGGGAAATGCTTTGAACATTCAAACCAAAGTGTTTGGGTGCGTGAAACTCACTGTTCGGATCACATTTTAAGAGATGGTCTTCTGGGTCACCTTTCTCCGTCATCAATCATATAATGATGACAGCAATTCCTGATGTGAAAAATAAACACTAGGGAACTAACTGTATTAAGTATTTTTAGCTTCTTTTAATGAAATTAGCAGCTAGAAAGAAGACAGCTTTCTCCCTGTGGATTACAGCATAGGAACCCTTTAAGACATACTTATACATGTCTCGCTAACATAGTGTTAGAAATTAGAGTAGCTTCCCTTTCTTAAAGAACACTAGAAACTGTAATGTACTGTTGGTGCAAACTTGTGTAACTGTCAAGTCAATGGAGTAGTACCCATTTCCATCAGCAGCTCTGCTGTTGTAATAGATTGTTTTAAAGTGGTAGGGTCATTACCCAGAGTAAATAGTGAAGTGACAGTCTTTGCCACCTAGATTCTCTGATTGGCTTTTTTGAGATGGAAAGAGGTTTAATACATGTAGAATAGTTGTCATGTGGAAATAACTACTTTTACTGCACTGCGGCCTTTTCTGCTCTTAAGGAAATGTAGTTAGCACTGCACGGGAGTTACTACATAGAGTTTGTTGCAGGGTGGCTTTTCTATACCCAGTCTTTAAAAAAAGTACAGGATCCCATTCTACAGCTGAACAGAGCCCTGCAAGTAGAACAAGAGAAAACCTGATAGATGACCCTCATTAAGTGAAGAGATCATTCCCTATTTGGTACAAAGGATTTAGTGTATAACCAGCTGTGTGGACAGAGGGCTTGGGCAGCCCTGAGGGTCAAGAATGAGTCAACAAAAATCAATGGGCGTAATAGCCCCCCCTCAAAGTCCGGCCAGTCCCTTTCAGAGGAAAATCCACAACTGAGGAACCATGAAAGTCTTTCCCCCAGCCTGACTGAAGTGAGATTGGAACTGTCCTAGCCAGCTGCCAGACAAAGATATAGGGCAGGGGTAGACAATGCTTGTGACTGGAGTGCTGAAAAAACTGCAGTATCTACCTTGTCAGGTGCTGGAATGCCAGCACACCAGAAAAATGAAACCAGGGCAGGGTGGTGGGGGTACATAGCATGACACACTGCATATTAATATAGTTAATAATCATAAATGTTGCCCATTTTTTTACAGTACATACCAGGTTTTCTAAACATTCTAAACCTGGTGTCAATAAATAAAAGTTTATATACTACCTTCGTTGTTGTGTATTCCGTTTTTAAGTATGTTGTGATGACAGAGGGGAAAAAAAAGTCAGAGGGAAAGAAAAAAAAGAAGAGGAAGAAACAAGGGGCGAGAAAAGGCCCAACCACCTGGTAATATTGTGGCAGGAGGCAGAGTAGGCCCTGGGTCACAAGGTTCTAACCCACTCCTGTCATCTCTTCGTTCACCCACCACACCTTGGCTTTAAATCAGGCTTCTCCAACATTTAAATCAGGCTTGGCCGCCCGGCCCCAGGTCGCTGGCGGAGGCGGAGCGGCGCAGGCAGGTGCCTCCTCCCGCCAGGCTGTCGGCATTGGCTGCGCCGCGTGGGTGGCCCCGCGCTCGGGTGGAGGCTACGCTCGCTGCGCCCCGAGGTGCCGCCCGCCCCGCGGAAGACGGCGCCTCCCCCGGGGCCGAGCCGGTGACTGTGGGCTCCCGGCACCTGTGTGTGTGTGGGTGGGGGGGGGTCCCTGCCTTTCACAGGGGAGGGAGCAACTCCATCCTTTTAACTCCCCAAATCACACTACTCTCCCATGCTCTCAAACCACGCCTGGGCCCAATACCAGAATAGATTACAATACTTGTATTTAGATTACTAAATAAGAATAGATTACTTACAATAGATTAACAATACAAAAATACAAAATACTCAGGATTTCCTCCTGAGAGCAAAAGGAAATGAAAATATTCAGGCTCATCATTGACTATGGAGATCCTGTTTGCATGTATTCCAGTGAAGTAAGTTTCACTAATTTTGGGACACCCCAGTCAAAGTCCCTAGCCCCGGCTGTAGCCAACACCCAGTACCTCTGAGGAAGACTTAAAAACACCCTTGCTGCAGGGGTGTAGGTTGTAGCCGTGTTGGTCTAAGGACATAGGCAGACAAGGTTCCTTGGGTGAATTTGATATCTTTTATTAGACCAACCCAAATGGTTGGAGAATAGTTAGTAAGCAAGCTTTCGTGTTCAAAAACCCTTCGTCAGGCTAAGGAAGTTTCAGCAGTTGACGTGTGCTCTTCCTGGATGGGATGGAATGAAAAGTAAAGAAGCCAGGGGCTGGGCTGGGGAGTCAGTTGCCACCTGCTGGATACTAGAGATCAGGGACTAAACATAGACATTGGATTTTTGATACATTATAATTTGCCTGGCAACTGACTCCCCAGCTCAGCCCCTGGCTTCTTTACTTTTCATTCCATCCCATCCAGGAAGAGCACACGCCAACTGCTGAAACTTCCTTAGCCTGACGAAGGGTTTTTGAACACGAAAGCTTGCTTAATAACTATTCTCCAACTATTTGGGTTGGTCTAATAAAAGATATCAAATTCACCCAAGGAACCTTGTCTGCTTAAAAACACCCTGGCACATATAGCAGAAAGGGGAACAGTGGTGGTGGGGGCAACCAGCAGAGCCCAGAAGCACGAGAAGTACCCATAGTAGAACATAGGCATAGCTGTGCCTAGATCAGGGGTAGGCAAAATTAGGCTTTTAAACCACGTTTCCAGACCCATTTCATTGTCACTTCCTGCAACTTCATTGGTGTCAAAGGTCATGTGACATCACTTCCTGATGTGATACCACTTCCTGTGAGGTCTTTGAATATGGCTCGCCGGCCCACTGGGTGATAAAATGTTTGTGATCCGGCCCCACATTCAAAAAGGTTGGACACCCCTGTTTTAAATGGTGGGCAGAATAGAGAGAGAGGGGTTGGCACCTCATTGTCCTTGGCCTTTACAGTGAGGCTGGGAAGATCACATCCTGGGTCTTCACATGGCTTCTCCATCCCTACACCACCATGTCCATACCTCTCCAAAGAGATGTTGCTATGGAAGATGTTGGTTCTTTAAGGATAAGTTTACGTAATTCCTTAAAACAGATGTTGTGTGTTCACTGCCATAAACAAGTAAACATTCAAGTAAAAGATCTTTTTTTAGTGGTTGCCTTGGCCCTGCTTATGACAGCTGAGTTTGGTGATGTTAGGCTGGTAGCTGGTTCATGTTGCGTTTGTCAAACGCAAACATGAATTTGAATTGTCAGTCATCAGATGGTTTCTCATAGGGCTGAGTATGGTTTTCATTTGTGAAAACACTTATCACTGTGAACAAGTAGATTCAAAGACCAGACAGCAAGGCAAAAGCTATTTTTTTTATGCAGACATACTTTTCAGGAAGGGAAGACCAACATGCTGTAATCTTGAGTTGCCAGTCCCTTTCATTCTCAAGTTTACCTCACAGAGATTTGAACTTTGATACCCAGATGCATGAGCTTTGAAAGTCAATCAGTTCCAATTCAAATCCTTCAGTGTTCATCCACTGGAAGTACTGCAATTCTATATCACTTTCCCTAGTACTGAAAGAAGTTCACAAGAAATGAAAACATGGGTCCTCTGTTGCAAAAGTTTTCCAATTGTCTAGTGAACTCATCTTCCAGCTGTCCTGCATAGTTACATATATCCCCTTTATTCAACTGATGCTGCTCAGAATGGATTTTCAGACTGGGGAAGTAACAGAAGGCAGACGTTTCAATATCTCGTCTGAAAACAACTTATCACAGAAAGCTTTCCAGTCTTCAGACAGCTGACGGATGGTTTTCTGTATTCCTTGTAACCTAGGATTCAGGTCATTTAAATGTGATGTGATGATGTCTGTCAAAAACATCAGTTTTGTTAGCTCTCTCTCATCAGTAAGGTCTGCATATTGCTGACCACTTTCCTCAAGAAACAGCTTGATGAATTCAAGACAAGCAACAAATCACGAGCACGTTACCTTGATTCAACCAGTGTACACTACTGTGCAGCACTAAATCTCCATATGCAGAATCCATATAATTTAAAAGTTCACAGAATCTCCTGTGTGACAAAGAGGAGTGGGCAATCAAAAAATTGACAGCTGTTACAATCGTTGTCATTATTTCATTTAAATCAGAAGACGAAATCTTAGTGCACAGGCTTTCCTGATGAATAATACAATGGAAACTCATAAGAAGACATTTAATCTCAGTTTCTAGAAGCTGTACAAATCCAGCTGTTTGACCCACCATAGCAGGTGCACCATCAGTGGTAACAGAGAACACTTTGTGCAGGTCAATTTGTTGCTGTGCGAAAATATCTTTGACAGCATTAAGTATGTTGTTGGCCTTTGTTGTGCTATGCATAGCACTCAGAGAAAATCATTCTTCCCAAACCTCCCTGGAGATAAAATATTGAACAATTATAACAGGATGAGGGATATCATTTATGTCCGTGCTTTCATCCAGTGCAAGGTTCATCACATCACAAGCATGGAGGTCTTGAGTCATTTGTTCCCTAACATTAGTTGCCATTTCATCTATTTGCCTTTGAACAGTCCTGGATGACAATGGCATTTCATCAATATGAGCAATGACATCTTTCTTATTCGCAAAATCCTAAAACAGATCCTCAGCACATTTTAAGAAAGAATCCCAAGTATGCTCCATCTGTAAAGCACTTGCCTTTCTGAGCTATAGCTAGAGCTGCAATGCAACTTGCCCATGTGGAAAAAGTATTTCTTGTTACAAAACTAGAAAAGCTGGCTGGCTGTTTTTTAAATGAATCCACAGCTTTTCATGTGTGCCTGCTTCATTGACTCCAGGAAAAAAAAGAACAATATGAAGTAATTAAAACTAGGAACAAGAATTAGAGAGATGCAAATAAGCTGCATACGAGCTGTTTTAATAAAGTAAAAACCTGAAAAATATGAACTGGTTTAAGAGAGTGAAAAACTGAAGAAGTGATTTAACACAGCAAAATAAACGGAATAATAAACTGAACTCTTCTGAGACAGCAAAAGCTGAATGTGAATCAATATAACAGCAAAATATACTGATTAATGCAGACTGGCTTGAGAGGGCAAAAGGTGAATATGAATTGATTTAATAGAACAAAATGAACTGATTAATGTGCAGAGAGCCAAAGCTGAATATGAATGAGGCTAACAGAGCAAAACCAAAGTGAATAGCAAAAACGAAGACTGAAATAATGGAACAAGGCAAAATAAACGGATTAACATGCGATCTCGAACGGTGCAGCAACGAGCAGCTACAGGCCCCCCGAACCACGTGCTTCCCTCGTACAAGCACGGGGGAGGAGGGCGCCTGC
>NW_005841893.1:2560288-2568889 GCF_000455745.1 Alligator sinensis
GTCGTTGCCCGGCGGCAGCAGGTCAGTGCTGGCGTCCGCGCCTCGGGGGTTGAGGTTGCGATGCCTCCGGCCTGTCCTCGCAGCCGGGCCGGGGACGCGCCTGGGACCCGGGCCGGGCCGGAGGCAGCGCAGCCCTGCCGCCGAGAGCCGAGCTGTGGCTGCTGCCGGGGGTGGCCGCCCCTGATATAGGGCAAGAGGTGATCGCTCCTATTTAGGGCCTGGATCACGAAGGGCTTTATGTACTAAGAGCATGAATTAGGTCCAAGCTTGGATTAAGCCTTGCTTTGCATTAGAAACAAGGCAAATGCACCCACTTCTTACTTGCTCAGAATAGGACGAGCCCAGCTTGTTTCAGTGAGGGGATCTCTGGCGTGTCCAGCTTTAATGATGCTTTCTGGGTTTGATCCAGCACGAAAATAGTAAAGTCTGCTGCTATGAATTACGTTGGGCTAAAACTTGGCATACAGGGTAGTAGGCTGATTGGAGTTTTCTTTCTCTGCATTCCCACCCATTTGAATAGTTTGGTCAGCCCTGTTTTATTCCTAAATTAGGTAGAGGAGTTCAGGGCTGTATCAGTGCAGTGGTTCAGCAAATAATCCAAACGTGGAGCTATGGTGTGATAAGGGAATGAACTAAAACCTAGTGATTTCTTCCTCTGCAATGAGAGCTTGTTTCTTTTTGCAGCAGTCCGGTACGAACCAAGGGCTCTGGACTGTCAAGCTGTGACTGTTTCCTTTTCATCTCTTTTGCTTCCTCTGACGTAGCCTTGTTATTGTTCCATTTTTGCTTTCTCTGAAGGTGTGCTCCCTGACTTGTACTGAATACACCAGCAGGAACCCAGCGCATTGACTTTATGGTCTTGTGCATTTGGCCAAATCACAGCATCAGTATCTTGTCTCTGTATGACACCAGGGTGGGCAAGATACAGCTCTCAGGCTGGATCTGGCCTGCCATTGTAGCTGTCCCATGGCTGCCTCTGCAGCACTCTACATGGGGCTGAGCCCTGTCCGCACCCACCCCGCGTGACCACAGCCCTGGCCAGTGCCCGCAGCTTCCTGGTGGGACTGCTCCTGCTGCTGCAGCTGCCTCCAGTGGCTCCTCCTCCTCCTGCCCCTGCTATGCCACCCCAGGCAGGGAGAAAGTTGTAGCTAGGCAGCTCCTGCCCCATCCTGCGGGGCTCCAGCTGCCATCTACTCACTCCACCTGCCTGGCATGATGAGCAGCCACTTGTGGGCTGCTGTGTGGATGGAAGGCAGCTGAGAGCTGGAGCCCTGTGCACTGGGGCAGGAGTTTCCTCACCCCTACCTGGAGCAGTGCAGCAGGGACAGGAGGAACTGCTGGAGGCAGGGGGAGCCGAGCAGTACCCAGGTAGCTGCAACAGCAAGAGTAGCTCTAATGGGAAGCTGCACATACTGGCTGGGGCTGCAGCTGGGGGATTGTTGAGCACAGGGCAGGTTTGGGTGGGAGTGTGTGTGGCATGGGCTGCCCTGGGCAGGAGTGGGCAGGACTCAGCCCCATGTGCAGTGCTGCGGGGGCAGCCCTGGGCTGGATTAGGGAGGGGGCAGAATACACCTGTACCTGCACCACATTTTATGGATGAGCTGTGCTGCATGCACCCCCTTTCCTTTCCAGCTTTCAGTATCTAGTGTGTAAATGGGTCCCCCCGCACACATGCGCACTTCTGTTACACACACGTGCACCCCTGCGCATACAAGCCAACATGCCCCCCACACCCACCTAACATTATATAAGAGTAAGATTTTATTTTGAGCTATTATGTAATCACCTCTATACAAACTATTAAAAAACTTAAATCGGGACAAACAATATATTTTTAAATAAAATTAAAATATGTTATAGTAGATGTTTGATTTTTAGTGTGTAGTTTCTTTTTTATCTATAATTTGTTAAAATGATATCTTCTGAAAGATGTTGTGTGTGCAGCCCTCGACAGCTCACGAAAACTTAAGTGGCCCATCAACAGAAATAGTTGCCCATCCCTGGGCTACACTGTTGGGCCACTCCATGTGACCTGCATGGTTGGTGCATGTTTTTGCTTGGAGACGTCTTGTGATGTGAGGACGTGTGTATGGGTACATACATGTATGTATATATGTGTACACACATGTATTTTTGCACTAGTTCCTTCTTTACCTGGATTTTTTATGTAGTGATGTTTTATGGTGCTGCTTTTGACCAGCACGCTGTAAAGAACTGCGGGAATCCTGGTGAGGACCTGTTTAAGTAACTTATTTGCAGATGCCAGAATTAAAAAAAAAAAAAAAAAAAAAAAAAAAATCTATAAAAGCTATCAACTGCTGTGTTTGGACCCATGAAATCAGAATATGATATGCTTTCTTTCTTTTTTTTTTTTTTTTAATAGGTTTGGAAATAAAATACATTTGTGTAATTGTAATTGGCACTTTTCTTTTAGGCTACGTACCCATCTTATGTATGGAGACAGTTGAAGCACAGAAGGCACTATTGGGGTGAAGTCTAGGGCCCATGTGCCTTGACTTCTCACCTGTCCCATCTATTGGTAAAGGTCAGTTGGTGTAGAAAGTGTGCAAATCTGATGTGATCAGGCATGGAATCCTCTTTTTTGTGGTTAATATCTCTTCCTGTACAGAACAGCTGTCTGTGGTTACTTCACTTGCTGATTTTTTTTGTTTTAATTCTTTTCTGCAGGCAGCATAAAGCTACATGACTTGCTGAAAGAAGAGAAAATGTTATGCTGGGGCTATTGGTCTTTTGGCCAGCCTGGGATAGGTAGCAATCTGCAAGTAATCATTCCTGAGCCCCAGGTATATGGATTCATTCATGACAGAAATGTCAAGGAGGTGGCTTGTGGAGGAAACCATTCTGTCTTCCTACTGGAGGATGGAGAAGTCTATACCTGTGGGATGAATACCAAAGGACAACTGGGCCATGAACGAGAAGGAAACAAACCAGGTATGTTGACTTCTGTCTATTTCAGACCAAGCACTGTGGTGGGATATAGGATGAGGGGCTTCATGACATAGAGTCCCAACAGCAAATGGAGCCTGCTGGTTGTGTGTAACCCTATCAGATTAAGATGCTAAATATGATGGGACTGGCTCCTGAAAGCTGGAGGATTACAAAGGTGCAGAAGGCAGAGGAGGGAGTTTTGATGCATGCGAGCAAAACACCAAAGTAGAGGTGGGCATGCAGGTGGTTTGTTGGTGAAGTTTCCTGCTTTGTACCCAAGTGGCTTTCTTTTCTTATAGCATTATAAAGAGCTGAGTGGCCACTCACTATAATGTTCCTCCTGTGCCTCTCCAGATTTTGCTGTGTTCCCTAGAATTGGAGGATTCCTCCATGTATACTTGGTGGCTCCTCCCTTCTCTCACCAGAAAGTTTTCACTTGATGCTAGTGGAAGGAGGTCCATTTTTAATGGGATGATGAGGATTTTTCTCCTCTTTTTCTTCTGAGGTCCTTAGTGTCTAACCAGGTCTACAGACATTGCCCCCTTCTCCCATCTCTGGAGCAAGCTAGTTTTCCCCTTGCCTTTCCAGGCTCAAATTTCCCTCCCTTTCTGTAGGAAAAAGTGCAGCAGAGACTTTGTGTACAAACTGCAGGCTCTCCTCTGTGTTCACAAGGCTAAATCAACCCCACCTTATTTTATTTGGAGAGGTCTCAAGCTTCCTTTGTATAAGAATGAAAAACTGATATCTCCAAATAGTGACATTCCTCTTTGTCTTGAGCTGCTTTTTACTTCCTCCTTCTTTGCAGCAAGTTCCAAAGACTTGTGTTCTTTATTTGCAAGCTTACTGAAAGAAGGATGTCAAAGAGTTAAAGTCCAAACACTAGTGATCCCCAGTCCAAATCAAGCATTGCAATTCAGCACCTACTCCCAGTTACAAACTTGGTGTTCTCAGAGCTACTGGAACAATGTCTTGTCATACAAGGACCCGATATTTTATACAGTAGATAAATCTTCCACGTTTAAGGACCCCTCTCCTCCCCGCCAATCCTAAGTGATAGGCTGTTCTTCAAGGTTCACACTACTGGGTTTAGGAGGAAACTTCTCCTGTGGGTAAGGCTGTTCCTTGTGTACCAATTATGGGGGTTTTGCAGCTTCCTCTGAAGCACCTGACAACAGCCAGCATGAAAAAAGAACAGTGGATAAGAGGGCTGTCAGACCTGATCTTTTGCTGTGGCTTTCCTCCTGTCCTACAGCTTTATTTTTCCAACTGTAATGTATAGAAAGTGGGATCTGCAAAAGTGCCTTATCTCTTAAAAGACACATCTTACTTGCTTTCAGAGGGTTTTGGTTTTTTTTGCACTTGGGCCATTTAGACTCTTGAAAATCCTACCCAGAATTGATGACTAGGACTTAAGTCTCCTATTGTGTAGCTAAATAAAGATGATCCAGGGTTTATACATTTAGATATATGCTGCTCGACTTCATTTAATTTGCACTGCTGAGCACTCAGAGGCCACAGTCAAAATCAGGGTGCCCTTGTACAGATGCACAAGCTGTCAACTTTTTCTGTATAGCCTGTCTCTTTACAAGGAGATGGGACAGACACAGAGAGAGAGGAAATGGGAGCACAGGTCAGTGTCTGAGCTGGGAAGAGAACCCAGGTGTCCTGAATCCCACTATATCATGTGGCCTCCCATAAAGATTTTGTAGAGGTTGCAGACCGGGATTAAGTGGGTGCTCTTGGACTGATTTTTCCCATTGATTTTTTTCCGTGCCCTTCTCATTGGGGGAAACATTTGAACGACTCTGTTAGTGAACTGGGATTTCATAAATAATGCTCCATTTTGTACTGAGTGGAGATATGGGTATACTTTCTAGGGTAGCAAGCAGCTGATGTGAAGTAAAGGGACTGGGTAGTGAATCTGCCCTCTTTCTGGTCTGTACAAAAGTGAAAGGAGGGGTGGAGGTCTGATAGCAAATTGTATTTTAGCTTGAAAGGGCTGCATGAGGCCTAGGGCCAAAGCCCTATACCAGTTTTGGGTCTGATTCATGCCAGAGCTTCCACTACCTTCTTGGTACAGTGTAAGCTGAGAGAACGGGCCGTGCCACTTGCCTATACCCTTGTTGTGCCAGGAGTTTTGCTTCTGGCTGATGCAGCGCCAGAAGAAAGCTGTGTTTTATGAGGGTGTTGAAGCCACAGTGGCTTGGCAATGAACCCTGATTCAGGGCATTTCCCAAGCAGCCACTGCTCATAAAACTTGTACAGAGCCCCACCTAGAACATGAAACTGCTTACTAAGGCCTGCAGCTTGGCTTTGCCAGCTCTGATCAGTATGATTAGGTAAGTATACAGGGGGCCTGGGTTGTTTGAAGTCAGTAGCAAACCTCCTAGTGAAGTTGGATGAGGCCCTGCAGTCTGCCTTCGCCCTGGCTTTGGTGGGGCATGTTTTGCTGCTGTATTAAAAGCCTCCATTTTGTGTTGGATTTGTGCCATGCTGCAGTTTAGTCCATGATGATTATTTCCCTGGTTGATATCTGCTGTTAGCAAGACACTGGGACTTTTGCACACACTTGACAGTGATCTAATCTTAAATCAATGGAAGCTTTACCAGCAACTTCAATGGGAGGAAAGTTAGACCAGCGCTGAGCCTTTTTCAAAATCCTACCTTCTGTTCCTTTTCTAATACAAACTCTTTGAGTAACTAATGCCTTTTTCTGTCCCACGTGTGTTCAGTCCTGTAGTAGTAGGTTGCTTTTTAAAGCTCTCTTCCATTAATGGTTTTAATCAAACAGCTTGTTTTTAATGAAGCATCAAACAACAGTATGGAGTCTTTGTGTTCAGGTAATTCCTCCCAGATGATTTCCCCTGCTACCAGTGAAGAGCTGGTTTGGAGAAAGAGACTTCAGAAAAGTGTTCATTAGGAAGCTAGGTTTGTTTTCACATCAGGCAGGTTCTGGGCTGCCATACCAAAATCCTGCAGGAACTGTTAATGAAATTCCAGCGTGAGAGGCTTCTCTTCAGCATGGAAGGTGGGAACTGCTGGGGGGTATTCTGCCTTGTGAATGAGGAGTAGAATTTGTATAAGCTGCTTTTCTGCAGATGACTTTCTTGCTAATTTCTAGCCTTCCTGTGTAATGGGCAGATAGTAACAGGTGTGGATGGAGGAAAAAAGCTATTAAAAGGGATCCTATCTGTTGTAAAGGTAAGATCTACTTTATGCATTTTCCTTTACCCTCTGGAAAAGGGAATCAGTTTAATGTCTCCAGTTTTAAGTGATAGCTTCCATTCTGTTATATCTAAAGCCAAAACAGTGTAGTTCTCCTTGCTTGGACATGCCTGTATAGTTCATGCAGTGCATCGGGCCAAGGCTGACGACATGTCAAGGTGCTCTGAGTGGTGCCTCCTGTACTGGGAGCACCCTCGTCTGAGCGCCTGAGCATCATTCCTGGGCATGTGCTCAGGTTGGGTTGTGGTGTGCAAACCATGTGATTTTTGAGTATATGTGGCTTTGTTCTCAGTAGTATGGCCACCTCACTTGGGAAGCTGTATATATGGACCACTAGAGTCCAACCTAATGTCAGCCCTTGGCTTTCCAGCTTGATTCATAGCTTTTGCAGCTAGCAAAAAGTACACGTTGTTTCAGTCACAGTTTCTTTTCCCTAGGTGTGTTAGGGGAGATGGAGAAGGTCTGGGTGTTCAAAGCAAGTGTTCATGCTGTAGGTACATTGTACAGGGTAGGAGTGTGAAGTGACTAATAGGGCTGATGGCTAGTAATTTGGGAAGCATTGGCATGTTGCTAAGTCTGCTAAAGATGTGGGAACTGGTGTCTTCCTTAGCGGCTGAGTATCGGCCACTCTGGGTTTCATTTGGATTTGTGGATCTTCTGTTGGTGTGAAAACTGGGTGCTTGTGGAATGCTAGGTCCCTATCCCAAGGAGATTGCATTATAATCTCTGATTTGTCAACAGTGAGAGGGTAAAGCTTGCATCTTCCCTTCAGTAATGAGCAGCAAAGTGACTGTACCCTGAAAGAATGGCTGAGGGGACAGTGAGGCTAGTGACTGTGCTGACTTGCTGACTAGGTAGGTGTGGGCACATGTTAACAGTGTGGCAGGATTCTCCTGCTTTCCTTCAGTTCACTGAAAGGAAATGAAGAGGCCTGTCAGTCATTGTGCCCAGTCCCCCTTCCATGGAGCTTGAGTAAACAGGCTTTATGGAGAGGGTGTAAAAGGGGATGACGGAGGAATCATGCCCTCTGCCTTGGCACAGAGTGGAAGCACTGCTTATAGCTGGAGCAGTGCCCTGCTTTAGCCCTATAACCCTGTGTAGGGGGTAGATCTGCTGTTCTTTCCCTTACACAACACAATACAGAACTCAGTGCAAGTACAAAGCGCTCTTGCCCCGACTCTGCATCCTGTGCCCTCTGTGCAACAGAAATACTGGTTCTACATTGGGCAGTACTGAGCTGCTTCTCTCAATCTAGCAAAAATCTTTCAGCATTTGTCTAAAACTAAGCATGTGAGCAGTTCTGCTGAAATTGGTAGATCTGCTCGTGGGCTTAATGTTAAACGAATGCTCAGTGCCTTTGCAGAATGGGGCTTTTGGGGGTCTCTGGTAGTGTGCGAGGGGCAGGCACTAGGGGCATTTATACACATGCTCTGGGAGTGGTGGGGAGGAGAGGTGCTTTAATTAGAGGAAATCTGAGATGCTTTAATTCATTGGTCCCACTCTAATTAAAGCCGCTCTAATTAAAGCGCCTGAAGAGTCACGTGTATCAGCATACCTGTGCTGAAAAATGGCAGTGGGGGCACTTTAACTACAGCTTGTTGAATGAGCTGTAGATAAAGCACCCCGTTGCCATTTTCCAGTGCACGGATGCTGATACATGTGGTGCTACAGTCTGCTGGAGTTCAGTAATTACCATATTCCAGCAGACTTGATTAACTGAGTCTGCTCCAACACGTAGTTACAGCGCATTGGCGCAGCCTCACTACATGTGTATAAGAACCCTAGGACACCAGTTGTTGGGTCAGGGCTCTGGATGTGAGAGATGTTGGTATTGGCTTGGTTTTGCACTTGCATGGTCTGGAGCATATGTGCATCTTTCTTTGAGTGCAGTGTCTCCTGGGACTGCAGGAATTACAGCACAGCTGGTTTGTCCTTCCAAAAGTTTGTATAAAAATCAGGTTTCTCTCAAATGAAGGAACTTGTGTTCTGGAGGCCAAGTCTGTGGTTATCTGTTCCTTCCTCTAATACTGGAACACTGTAAATGTGTTATTCAGGTCATCAGATTTACCACTACCAAAGTCTTGCACTCTGCTGTTGATTGTGTGTGATATACTACAGGTTTTATTGTAAAAATTCTGTGTTGACTATGTTCACGGTGCTATAATAATGTACGACTCAGTTTACTTCATTAACCCTTCATTCTGTACGCATAGGCCAAGTGCCAGGGTTGGCTATGGGCAGGATGAGAAAAGATGGACCTTTAGCATCAACAGAGTCTTAAATACCTTTGCTGATGTTTCAGCAAAGGTGAGAAGCCCAACACCAACCCAGGAGATCACCAGAGGATTCATAGATTCATAGATGTTAGGGTCGGAAGGGACCTCAACAGATCATCGAATCCGACCCCCTGCATAGGCAGGAAAGAGT
>NW_005841893.1:2569628-2585701 GCF_000455745.1 Alligator sinensis
CCAAGGACCGAGCCCTGTGGGACCCCACTGCCCACACCCTTCCAGGTCGATACCGACCCATCCACTACGACTCTCTGGATGTGACCCTCTAGCCAATTCGCCACCCACCAGACTGTGTAGTCATCCAAGTCGCAGCCTCTTAACTTGTTCACCAGTATGGGGTGGGATACCGTATCGAAGGCCTTCCTGAAGTCTAAGTAAACGACGTCAACCCCTGCTCCTGCGTCCAGGTGTTTTGTAACCTGGTCATAAAAAGAGACTAGATTAGTCAGGCATGATCTACCTGCTACGAACCCGTGCTGGTTTCCCCTCAGCATAATTAGTCCTGCCGGGCTCTCGCAAATGTGAGCCTTGATAATTTTTTCAAAGACTTTGCCAAGGATGGAGGTGAGACTGACTGGCCTATAGTTGCCTGGGTCCTCCTTCCTCCCCTTCTTGAAAATGGGGACCACATTGGCCCTTTTCCAGTCCTCCGGGACCTGGTCCGTGCGCCATGAGTGTTCAAATATTCCCGCCAGTGGCTCTGCAATGACGTCAGCCAGTGCCTTCAGTACCCTCGGATAGAGCTCATCCGGACCTGCTGACTTAAATGCATCCAGTTCCTCCAAGTGCCTCTGCACCATCTCAGGGTCTACACTTGGTAGTCTGGCGCCCTGCTGCTTCCTCTCTACAATCCCAGTGAGAGACTTGTCTTTGCCCCTTGCTAGGAGACAAAGATAAATATGACAATGGAAGATCAGGCTGAACAAGGAGGTTGTCAGCTCCTGTGGGGAGTCTGTATCTGGAGATTGAGTGAGCAGGTGTGGAGATATGGAGCTCAGGGCTGGAAAGACTGAAAAAGGAGCAGCTGATTATCTTTGGGGGATGCTAGAAGCAGGTTGGAAGCGGGCAGAGGGACTGCTTAGCCTCTTTGGAGTGGGGTGGGATAGAGAACCTCTTGCTGGGTGGCCTTTGCCCCATTAAATGCCTTGTTTGAAGACACTGTCTTCTTTGCTACTAGTAACTTTGGGTTGTGCTGGTTTTCCCCCAACTGGAGATTAAATCCCTCTCCCAGAAGTGGAACTGGATGCTTGCTTCTTGAGTCAGAGCCATGGAGTACCACGGAAGGTGAGAAACCAAAAGGCCAAGGTTATACAGTGGGAAGGAGCCTGGGCTTTCCCCCTGCTCTAGAAGCCGTGCATGGGTGACTTTGGGGGGACTCCAGTCTCAGAGCCCAGACAAGGTGGCAGTGGTCCCAAGCAAGCACCCTCTGGAGGGCATTCTGTGATACACGAGACTAAAGAAAGAGATTTGTGATCAGTCTTAAAAGGCAAGCTATAGGACGGAAGGCTGAGTGATCTGGGACTCTTTGGCCTGAGGAAAAGAAGGCTGAGAGGAGACCAGGTAGCAGCTTACTGCTACACTAAGGGATTACATCAAGGGCTCGGTGAGCAACTATTCACCAGGGCACCCAAGGGAAAAACCAGGAGTAATGGTCACAAACTCCTGAAAGATCGCTTTAGGCTCAACATTAGGAAAAACTTCACAGTCAGGGTGTCCATACTGTGGAATAAACTCCCTCCAGAACTGTGCAATCACCTACCCTGGAAATCTTCAAGAGGAGACTAGGCTGTCACCTTGGTGGGGTCACCTGACCCCCAGTTTCCTGCTTGTTGCAAGGGGCTGGATCTGATGATCTTCTGAGGTCCCTTCCGGCCTTGCAATCTATGAAAAAGTCACAGATGAATATCAAAAATCATACTTAGTCCGACAACAGTACCGAATTTTTGTTTTCAAATGGTATATAGCACTAACAGGGCTAATTCTACAGGGATGCAGAAATAAGAAGATGGGCTGTGTGTGAATATTTTCACATACTTTGGTTTGCAAAAGCAAAGCTGTACCACACATCTGTTCAGCAAAAGTTACCCAAACAGGGGTAAGCTTCAGGGGGTTACTTGGGTTACCTCACTCAGTTAAGTCCATCAGGCTGCTGCTGCCACCAGTTCTTGTTTCTCCTTTTAAGAGGAGCTACAAATTACCTCTTAGATTTGAGAGAATCACTCCACACAGCTAGTAACAGAAGTGCCTTTAACATAGTGTTGTGATGGAGGAGAACTGTGAAGCCAGAGAGTGCTTCTACTTTATGATCTTGTCCTGCATGACCTTCCTGAGTTAGGAGAATCCTAACTGACCAGCAAGACTTGGGACCAGTGAACTTGGTGATTGTAAATAACCATGGAGTCAGGAATATCTCCTTAGGAGTAATAAAGCTGTTAAGCTCCCTTCCAAAAAACAGTCCTTTTTCTCAGTGAGGGTATTTGTTTGCTTTCTTTCACACCATATGCTTTAGCCTAAAACATCTCTACTACAAGAATTCTTGGGATATGTAACAATGAGGAGAAAAGTATTTCCGCTGTTGTTTCATTATCTCATGCAATGGTGTTCAAGTCGTCTGGCCCTGCAGGCTGAATCCAGAGTGCAAGACCATGTTGTATGGTGCATAGGGCTAGAATTCGGTGACAGCAGCATTAATTATAGTGGTTCCCGCAGCTGCCACTCCTTCCATCGCCAAATTTCTGGCCCCACAGGCAGCCCTGTGGGCTACATGATGCAGCTCTGAGCTCCAGATCTAGCCTGCAGGGCCAGATGAGTTGGACACCATTTCATGAGCTAATGAAACAACAGTAGAAATACTTGCTCCCCATGGGTCTGGAATATTCAGCAGCCAGATGAGTGGTGATGGAGTTAATTGCTACAGCTCTAGGAGCCCCTGCAATTAACACTGCCATTGCTTGCCACACCACTAAATTTCCAGACCCCTGGGGAGCCTTGCAGGCCATATCTTGGTTGTACTTGATTTAATAATGTAAAATAGGATTTGTATAAGCTCCCAGCAAAACAATTTAAATAATGGCATTGTAAATTCTAACTTTCTTTATGAAAGCAATAAGATTGATTCTAACAGGTCATAGAAAAGCCTTAAGTCATCTGGCACCTGTTTATTTGCTTTTTCTATTCTGTAAGAAGTTGAATGTCTCAATGACTGGCAGTTATTCCAATGACACCTGTGACCACAGATGGATCTGCATTCAGCAGTACTGTGCTTCCTCTCAAGGTGTGAACAAACCAGAACTGTCTCTTGGAATTAACCAGTACAATTACTGTAACCTTGTCCTTCTCTTTGCAAAAACCAAAAAGCCATTGACAGTGGAAAGCTGAGAACTGTTCCTGTCAGATAATGTGGTATACCTGTAAAGGTACTGCTGTCATGTACCAATTGACTTCTTTTCTTTTTTTTTAAAATGGTTGCCTGCTTTTACAAGCCTAAGAGATGGAAATCTGCAGATAATCATCTGCACTTTTCTCAGAATATGCTTTCAGGTTTGTGTCTGCAAAGAAAGTTGCAAATTTCTGGCCTTGCTGCTTCTGCTCTGAGGCTGGGGAGCATATTTTGTTGTGCTCTTGCATAGCTCTTTTACTGAACAGCCACTATTAAATGACTAAGTCACATAGGCTTGAACTTCTTTTGTAAACGTCATGTAGTTGTTGTAAGGATGGGAGTTTTCCTGAGCTTTGTATTATGGCTGTATCATTACATTAGCTTGGGTAGTTTTCTAACTCATTAGTCCCATGGCAGTAGGAGCTTACAGTACATTAGATGTCTTTAAGTAGCCTGTAGACATCTGCAAGATTTACTGAACTAGGACAAGAACCTCCTTATTGCCTCCTACGTGATTCTAGAGATTAGACAGCTTTCATGCCTCATGCATCTGGGCACTGAAATCATTGCCTTGGTTGACATCGTATGCTTCTTCAGCCTACCAAGTTCTTCCTTTAAGCATTCCTACTGATAAGAGCAACAGTGTCAGTTGGAAGGCACATTTTCATGAATCCATATCCGTAAAGCAAACTGACCAAGCAAATCAGAATCACTCAAACCCTGAAATTCTCATTACTCAAAATAATACTGTGCTTAAATGAAACCTGGCTGTCTCAAGGCTGAACATTACTGACATCTCAGATATTCAGTAAACGTCCAAAAGGTTGTTTTAAAAAAAAACAAAAAAAACAACCCCTGTAGTAGTCAGATGTTCTTGAACAGTGCCTACAAAGCTGTTCAGAATTGCTTTGAAGATAGGGGAAATTGCTCTAGGATAAATTCAAGCTATTTATAGCACACTTTTACACGTGGGATTTCTTGGCAGTGCACAGCAGCAACTCAGCTCTGTTCCTGTGCAAGTAGATGTTAAATTTCCCATTGAATTAAACAGGAGCATAGTAAGGATGCTAAATGCTTTAGAATAAACCATACAATATCTTTAAAGCACTTTTCTAATACAAGACTGAAGTGAGGGCTCCTGGAAAAGTCCAACCTCCCTTTTGGGATGAAAGTATAAAAGCATCAGTGATGACTAGGGTGACCGTACATCTTGGTTTGGTGTGGACAGTCTCAGATTTCACAGGCTGGTCCCAGTCGCAGAGGTGGAGCAGCACAAACTGTGAAATAAAAAGCCCTAGCAGACACAAAATTGCCCTAAAATAGGTTAGTTTGATTAGTGGAATGACCACTAAAACGGGGGAATGATTGTTAATGCCTGTGAAGTAAAGAACAATGGGGTCATTAACAGGCCATGGACTCCCTTGGCTGCCTGACTAGTAATACCAGAGCTCCTGACTGGGTGGGGAGGGGAGGGGGAAGTGTCCCAGATTTAATATTGTCCCATATGGTCACCCTACATATAATATACCATTTAACCTAAATTTATAGCCAGCCAGCAAGGCAGGTAAATCCCAGGATCCTGTGCCAAGACTTGTTGAGCCCTGAGTGAGCATATTCAGGAGGACACTGAATGTAGTGCTCAGGAAGAAGAAGCTATAAGATTTCTGCACTGTTGTGTGTGGTACTGTGCAGGGAAGATGGTCCTCATTTCCTCAGTATGCTTCTAGTCTCTGTTTTAATTTTCCTATCTCGGATCAGAAGTCAACATAGCTCTAGGGCTATGTTAACCCCTTTGAAGTAGGAGGTAGGGAGGAGCCAGTCTGCATCCCTGGCTCTCTGGCCATCTCTAAATTCTGTTTATTAATAGTTATAAAATAAGTCTTTCTGGGACCACTGGAGATGGGAATCTTTAGCCCAACAGGCCTTTCCTCTCTCACCTGATGGCCTCTTGCTCAGGAGCTTTCCCTGTGCATGCAGCTACCCGAAGAACTATTTCTGTTTGACTTTCAGCTATGTGAGAAACATCTTGTCCTTGGGATCATAGTGAGGCGTGCTCGCAGCCAGACAGAGAGAAGAATCAGATTCCTTGCTGGGAGTGGGCCATATGGGGACATAAAAGGCCCTGTGGAACAACCTATATCCAAGAGAGAGCTTTGCCCTTAGGCTAAGTTGCTCCTGTCTCCGTGGTTGCTGAATGTATGCAGAGCGACTCCCACGGGCTGTACGGAGCTCTCAGCTATTTTGGGTATGTTGATGAGCCTATAGGACACCACTTTTTGCTCCTGAATTCCTATATTTAGCACCATCACAAGCAGCCCTATAAAATGGAGCAGGATCTCTGCAGATCACACTTGTAACAAGAGTGTTTTGCTCTGTTTGGGGTCCATGTGCATTCACATGAAGTAGCCTGTGTTGCACATAATAGGGAAGCAGTCATCTGGCGTGCTGGACAAAGGAAGACAGCAGAACTGGAGTTGCTGTTGCTAGCCTTCCTTCACTCAAGTCTGTACTAGGCCTGTGCAAAGCAGCTGGTATTCCCCTCCACCCGCTTACCAGCATGGAGTCCATGTCCAGCTCCCTGTGGTGGCTAGTGGGGACTGCCCGAATCTCCAAAGCTCTCTGAATCTTTTGTGAATTGATTTGGACCTTCTTATTGGATTTCGGATTCAGAGATTCGGCTGCCGTATCTCCTCCGAATCAAATCGGCACCCAAAGCTTCGCACAGCCCTACTTTGTGCTGCTGCTTCCTTCCATAATGCCCTATACAGCTACCTCGGCCTTGTTTTTTTATGTATTTCCCTTTCTTTTTTCCACCCGTTTGTACTTCATGGCATTAGTTCTTAATCTGTCATCCACTTCACTTGAACTGTTTCCTGCCTCTCAGGTGAGATGTTCCCAATAAAGCATCCCATTCTCTCCACCCCTTGCTTCACTGCATCTTTTAGTGGGCGGGCTTGGAACTTAGGGGTTCTAATGCCTCTGGATAGAGAACAGCAGGTATTACGAGTTCAGAGGGAATCATACACTGATAGGAAGTGTGAGCTATGTGTTTTAGAGGTAGCTGAGGATGCTGAGTGGGGAAAACAGCATGATTGATTCTTCCGTTAGTTTATTTGATGTGAGGGTAAAAAAGGAAAGTTGCTATAACGAAACGGATCCTCTCAAATGAATCAGCTGTATCATGGTAGCATCCAAATGTTCTGCAGGAGGTCATCTTGTTAAGTTTGGTGCAGTCACACAGTAGGAGGTTTTCCATGCTCCAAAGAGCTTGCAATCAAAAGTGAGACTTAGGAAAGCTATAATGGATATTAAGAGTAAAGGCGGGGAGGAGATAGGGAGGCAGATGGAATGGTGTCTGTATCAATAGGTTATGTAGGCTGTGTGCGCAAAGTTTTAACAGTTCCAAATTTCACTTGCTCTTGCTTGAAAGTCCATGCAATACACCTTTCAAAGCATCCACCCACAGTTTGCAGTCTCATAAACCTGTAAGATACCATGTACAGTATGGAGTAGGTACTTTTAAAACTCATTCAGCCCCTGCCCCTAGTATCCAGTTGATGGCTAACCAGCAGAACCTGCCCCTAGTATCCAGTTGATGGCTAACCACTATGTGTGAAGGTAATGTGTACTGGGTGTAGCAGCCATACCTCTCAGATTCTCTTGGGACCTGATTGTTTTAGCTTACATTTTCAGAAGCGCCCCTGATATTCCCACCCCCTTGCTTCTGGAGGATCACATTTGCCTAAACGCACAGTTATGTTTTCTCTAATTGTACAGTACACAGATCCCTCTCGCTGCCATTGATGGCCATGCAGAGTGCAGGGGCTTGCATAGTCACCACTGTATAGTTTGGTCTGTATAGTCATTTTTGTCTCTGGCCTGAGCACTTAAAATTTCCAAGCTGTTTGCTTCATTGCTTTGTGTAGTAGAGTGGGATAGAAATAAACAGCAGCAGAAGTCAATAGGAATAAAAGGGACATGCACATTAAAAAGTATATCCTTCTGACTAAGTTTTCTCCTGCCTGTTTTCTTTTCCCATCCTCCACAGCTCTGAGTTTGCTTTTCCTCTAAACAGGTTTTATAGATTTGGATTTATGTTTGGGTGAGTGGGTTTTGTCCCCGGGCAAGTCCTAGCCCTTTCTTCAGGGTGCCTGCTGAGACATGCTGTAAATAAACCTATTGCATCTATTCTGGTGAAGAAGAAGACCTGTATTGTCCCCTAGGATTGAAAGAGGAAAGATGGGAAAGAGAGAGAAGGTAAGGTTGAAAGTAAGGGGGATTCTGATAGGGTGAGCTAAAAAATGCTTGAAGTAAAATTAAACTGAAAACATTGTTTTTTGATGAAAGGAAGCAGAACTCATGGCAGAGGGTGATATCTTTTATTAGACCAAATAGATATTTGCAAAAAAAATTCTTTATTTGCAAGCTTTCAGGCACAGGCACCAACAATCTGCTGGTTTTACCACACCCTCAGCTTTCCTGATAAATATGAATTTTCATTTCTACCTAGGAGAACTTTTACAATCTTTGCTCTCTCATATGCCTGAAGAAAGGTACCTGTGTCCGAAAGCTTGCAAATAAAGATTTTTTTTTTTTTGGCAAATATCTAGTTGGTCTAATAAAAGATATCACCTCTGCCATAAGTTCTGATTCCTTTTGCCTCTAGACCAATACAGCTACAACCTGGAGACCTGACATTGTTTTTGATGAATCATTGAATATCCTTTTGTTTTCCATTGTTTACATATGCAGGATTAATCCTGCCTTCCTCTGAGCCCCATCATAATTCTTTGTCTGTACTTTATGTGAATAAGTTCAGTGGCATTTAGTCAGGCAGGGAAAAGTTTGGCTGAGTTAGCAAGGCTTTGGCCTCTATTGGTGGCAGTTGTTTGGGTTTAGTGCACTGATTTTCGGATGTTGCAACTGATTGATTCCAAAACTTCAGGGAATGCTCTAGGGCAGTGCTTCTCAACCTTTGTTCATTTGCGGATCCTTAAACAGTTTTGAATGGAGGTGCAGACACCTTTGAATTATAAGTATGGGTATTCATATACTTTTGATCAAAATAATCTTTCATTGACCTGCACAGATTGAAAACCACTGCTCTAGGGTTCTGCCTGCTCATCACTAATGATTGTGGGGGGGGGACCAGAAAAACAAGAAAGGAGAAAAACAGGGACTTGCGTAGCCTCTGGCATGTGTTTAGCACAACCACAGCGTCAGGCACCCCTGCTATTGCCTCTAGGTCAAAGAACTGGGTGGTGACACAGTTGGAGTACTGTGTCCAGTACTGGGCGCCACACTTCAAAAGGGATGTGGCCAGCCTGGAGAGGGTTCAGAGGAGGGCCACCCGCTTGGTGAGAGGGCAGCAGGACAGGCCCTACGAGGAGAGACTGAAGGACCTGGACCTGTTCAGCCTCAGCAAGAGGAGGCTGAGGGGGGACCTGGTGGCTGCCTATAAGCTCATGAGGGGGGATCAACAGCAAATAGGCAGAGCCCTTTTCTCCCCAGCACCACCTGGGGTGACAAGGAACAATGGTCATAAGCTGATGGAGAATAGGTTTAGGTTAGAGATCAGAAGGCAATATTTTCCATTTAGGGTGGCCAAAATCTGGAACCAACTTCCCAGGGAAGTGGTCCTCACCCCTACCTTGGGCAAATTCAAGAGGAGGTTGGATGATCACCTGTCTGGGGTCTTGTGAACCCAACATTCATTCCTGCCTGTGGCAGGGGGGCAGGCTAGATGATCTGTTCAGGTCCCTCCTAACCCTAGCTACTATGAAACTATGACACCTATTAATGTGTTCTAACAGTATGGCTACACCCCACTCCTCTGCCTGTCCCATGCCCTGAGTGACTAATCTTGAGGGAAGCTAGAGGCCCTGGGAGGAAGGGGGAGGAGGCCAAAGACATGGAGAGATGAAGGAAAATGGTGTAAAAATGTGAGCCTCTGGCATGAAAGAAGAGATCTGTATTCTGGGGAGGGAAGAGTTAGTGGGAGTTCTTAAGACTAGGAATTTGAGAGGGTGGTATAGAGGGACACTGGGGGGGGCAGAAATTCAGAGCCCTGGTGTGTGCAGTAAACTCAGCTAGGAAGATAGGACGTGTGTGACACTCCTTATATACCCTACCGGTGGTTCATTTGTAAACAGAAGCAGATCCCTAGCTGTGGTGATAATTCCAGCACCGTTCACCTGAATTGAGATAGATAGTAGAAATGGAGGGGCTGCTGGCTGTACTGACATAGCTAACAGCCATAAATAACCTGTGGGGACCTGGCAAACCCAAGGAGAGGTCCTCAGTGAGAGACAAAGAGATTTCTTGGGAGGCGTTTTCCTTCTGTGTATTTCTGATTTGCAACCATCAGAACTGTTGTGTTACCTGTCCACAGCGGGGAATTTTATTTTGAAGTGCTTAACTTGAAATTATTTTCTTTTTAGCTCCGTGGATGTCAGTAGGGCATGTCCTGAAGAGCATTTCAGAAATGGGGCTGTTACGGCCTGGTGCAGAAGCATCTTTGGGATGCAGTAGAAGCAGTTGGTGATAGTGGGAGCCAGCTGAGAGTTTGTATACAGTCCTTGCTTTCTGGTTATAGTGTCTTGCAGTCACATAGGATGCTGACGGATGTGGGGGGAAAGCTGCCACTGCCCCCCCCCCCCCCCCCCCCCCCCCCCCCCGACACTTTACTGGAAAAGGAATCGTGTCAGTTTGACCCCACTGTCTGTATAGCTTGCGCACTTCAGAAGGCTTTTTGGCGCACTTATGTAATAGCTGATTGAATCAACTATTAGATAAAATGTGAAAAGTCCTCCTGAAGCACGTGAGCTATACAGATGGTGGGTGAGCACTTGGTGCAGGGGCACATCAAGCTGAAGGTAAAGCACTTGGGGGGGGGGGGGGGGATTTCCCACATCTATAAGCAACTTTGTACGCACTGATCTCCACAGAAAGATTTTCATAACTTTCAGTGGCCAATGGATTAGGCATTATGAGAGCCAGGTTGGGCGGAGGGTGTTAAATCCGCTTGTAAGACAATGTGCCACAATATGGTAACTCCTCCTGCAATGAGACAGTTATGTTTCTTTCATGTACCAGTTAATGGACATGTCTAGTCCATTGTGAGTCCATGTCTAGTGAGTGGAAAACTAAGAACTAAAGGGCCGAGTTCAGGTTGACAGCCTTTTGCTTTGAGTTGCATCATTTTACATAGCTGATTTAGCTGAATGACTTGTCTTTCTACCTGGAGTTTAGCTTTATTAGGCAACACAACAGGAAAGGGGGAACACAGATAAAGCCAACTCATAGTTCCCTAGATGATGTGGCTAAAGTACCTCCACTCTTAGGAGTTTCTCATGCTACACCCTAGAAGAGTCTCATTTTTCCACTCACTTTAGGCAAGAAAAGTCAACTGCTTCTGAGCCATGTAACTTATTTCCAGCAGGAAATAGCAGTGCATTTCAGTCTCTTATACTCCTTCACAAATATAGTTGTCCAGTTGGTGGTTTTTGGGGGCTTTTTTGACTAAGGATTTTGTTGCATGATGCTGTAATCACTTAGTTTCCCCATCCCATGTGTTTTGTTTCTTGGCTATAAAAAGCTGTGTCACTGACTTACCCTGCTATTCCTGGAACAGAATACCGGAATCCTGTAACTTTGTATGAATCATGCTGTTTTGATTCAAGCCTGTTCAACTTCCTTAGTACACTTTACTGCACAGACTGCTTTTTTGGCTGAGTCACTTTGCAGGTTTACTGCCAGCCTTAGGACAAAAAGAGAGCCACTTCAGGTGCCATATAAGGAAAGGTGCTGCAAGGAAATGTAGGGAGGAGGGTGACGTGACCTGGGGCTTTTCTCACCAGGTGCTCTGAGATTGGGGCATTTATTTTGTAAATCAGTGTATATCATAGAGATGTTGAGCCTGTCTGTGTTCTAATCTTGTTTTGCTGAAGTCCTTGATGCCGTCTTTGATAACACCATGCCTCGCAATGGAGGCCAACACATGAGCCTGCACTTTTTCATTTCCTGACTTCTGAGTGTCTCATATTCTCCATTCACTTTTTGCAACTTTGGGGCATGTCTACATGTACATTACTACGCTTTTTCTAATGAGCATTAAATTTAATACCTCCAGTGTTACTAAATAAATGGGCATTGGACTACCCTAATGCACAGTACCAAAAGCACATGTTTTCTAAGTGACAAAGTGCAGTAAGTAGCCTGTTTTACTGTTCATTACCATAATTGCATTGGTTTTTAAGTGATGCTGTAATGCGCAGTAAAGTAGGCTACTGCGCATCAAAGTGCACGTGTAGACACCCTTTGATTTCCTTTAGAACTAAAGGCATCCTATGTAAATACCAGTTATCAAGGTACCTTTATCTGCTGCTTGAGAACAGCTGCAGCTGTTCTGAACTGCTCATCATTTTCACCTCAGTAGGGCTGCTTATTGTCAAGCTTGGGAGGATGTGTGGTGTCTGGGTCAGGAGGTCCCGACACTCAGGAAATCATCTGCACCTTATCTGTGCTGCAGTCTCAATCTACTGTAACCAGCAGTGGAGACTCATGGGTATGAGTTTTGCCTGTGAAGATGCAGCCTGATGACCACCTCCTACTTTATGTACATAATATCTGTTGAATATGGATATTGAGATCTTTTGGGTTGGGGAATTCTGTGTGAATTCTGTTCTTTTGAGTGCTCTGCGCACTGATGGTGCAGTACATACAGCTTATAAACAAAGGATTCTCCAAACCATTTAGTGATGAGCTTAAAAATGGCAAGAGCATACCAGTTAGCTAGAAAACTCACTGGTAACCAGTGGCCTATTTAATGATACATTAGTTTTATCCTGGCCCCTGTCACTTCAGGATAATGATTTTTCACTTCTAACATTCTTGAGCCCAGGATTAGAAGGGGTCTCCTCGGCCATAGAGTCCAGCTCCTAATGTTCATAAGCAGTCATTTGTCTAAAACAGTGGTACCCAGCCTGCTTGCCCCGTGGGCTTGGTAGGCGATGCATGTCTGTGGCAGGGGCGGGCAATTATTTCAGGCGGAGGGCCGCTTACCCAGTTTTGACAAGCTGTCGAGAGGCGCATGGGTAGCCCCGTCCCTTAACAGGTGCCCTGCCCCCTTGTCACCGTCTTGGAACCGGTGCCCTAATGTCTTGGGACCAATGTCTCAGGGCCAGTGCCAGCACAGGATGGCAGGGGCCTGTGGAGCTGGGCTGGGCTGCACCAGCAGGGAGAGGGGGGAGCTGGTCTGTCTCCATAGAGCTGGCAGCTAGAACCCTCTACTCCTGCCACCCTGCTCTGGGCCCCACCGGCACTGGCCCTGGGACACCAGTGCGGGTCCCATCTTCCTGCTGGCTCCCATGCCCGTTCACACCCAGTGTCCCCCTAGCCTCGCAGTACAGGCAGGCGACAGTGTGCAGCCCTGACCCCCTGCTCACCAACAGGGAAGGAGCTGGTGCTGTGTGTGGGGAAAAGTGGCTCCTCCCCCACCCCTTGGCCAGTGCTCCCTGCTGCAGCTTCTCGTAGCCCGTGCGGGGCTGTCCTGAGCAGGCACAGGCAGTTCCACGTGGGCTGTGAGTGGCTGCAGTGCGGGATGCCTGCCATGGGCTGGCGAAGAGCCGTTTTCCCCCCCTGCGCTCAGCACCAGCTTGTAACCCGCCCCCGCTGCCAGCCTGGGCCCTGAGCCAGCTCTGGGCTTACCCGTTGGGGCTGTGCGCAGCTACCCTCCTGCTTGCTGCGCTGGGCAGTGTTTGCCACTGCCACCTCGGTGCTGTCCAGCACGTGAGCTCCAGGCAAGCAGCAGCAGCAGCAAACACTGCCTGGTGTGGCAAGCAGGGGAGCTGCTTTCCTCCGTGCTGAGCAACTGCTGTTGCCACACGGGGCCCAGGCTAGCTGCCGGGGCGGGCTGCAAGCTGGTGCTGAGCACTGCGGGGAAAAGCAGTCCCTCCTCTGGCCCGTGGCTGGTTCCCCATGCTGCAGCAGCTCACAGCCCATGTGGGGCTGCCTGTGAGTGGCTGCAGCAGGAAGCACCGGCCACGGGGCAGGGGATGGGCCATTTTTTCCCCAGGGTCCTTCTGTACAGCCACATGGTCCCAGGCCAGAAGCCCCTCCTGGGGCTTCTGGCTGGGGGGGGCAGGGCCAGGCAGACCCTGCTATTGCAGGAGCCCACCAGGGCTTCCCCTGGGTCCTACTACCTCTGGTTCCTGTCATTTTTGACAGGAACCAAGGACAGATAAATATTAATGTTCTAAATTTTTTTAGGGGCCTCGCAGGCTAGATAGAATGGCCTCGCAGGCCAGATTTTGCCTACCCCTGGTCTATGGGCTTGATCTGGCACATGCGACCAGCACAGTGGTGGCCTAATCTAGCTACAGGGGTGCTCAGCCCAACTCTATGTCCACCATAGGGGGTGGTGTGAAGCAGCTTGGCCCTTTTCTGGAGGCAGAGGCTGGTGGTCGTGGTGGCGGAGTGGCCCTAATCCAGACATGTTGGTTATGTGGGGGAGCAGTCCAGCCTGATCCAGATATGCAGGGGCAGGCCCAGCCCTGATCCCACTACTGGTCAATGGTTTGGGTGGGGGGGCTGGATCTGGGTGTTCATAGCTTCCATTGGTCCCCCACTGCCAAATTTTCTGACCCATGGAGATTCCTGCAGACTGGAGGCCATGGCTCTGTGGACTGGATTTGGCCCACAGATGGGGGTTGAGCACCCTTGCTTTAAATGGTTCAGCAAGAGTTGTGTACTATCTTTTGCACACCACAGCTCTGAAAACCACTACAGTGTACACAGATAAAGAGAAGAAGAGACAAGGGCACTTTGGCCAATGTCTGGCTCCTGCTGTGACAGGAAATTAGATTAACATATGCTCAAATGATCCTGGGAAAAGGACTGCATTCTGCATAACAGAGGGAGGCAAAAAAAATCAGTGACTCTTGCCAGTCTAGTACACAGAAGATTTTTGTAGTGTGTTACACATAAGCTCCCAGAGTTAGGAGAAGATATTAGCGCTGTTCCATGGAGGGAAAACTAAGGTATGGAGACTGAAGGTGGGGCTTAGCAGTGACCTAGCTCCATTCCCCTTGAAATCAGCAATTAAACTTCCACAGCCAAGCTTGCAGAAGGAAGACTAGAACCAGGTTACCAGAGCTGAGTCACAGCTGCAAGAGAAGGGAGAAGTCGAGCTACGTTCAAGACAGTAGGCCTGATTCTGCATTGCAGTAACCCTTCTGCACTGCTCCACTGATGTCAGGCCCGTGGACATGATCTGCAGGGAATTGCACCTGCATAGAGAGCATGGATGCATAGACAGCACTGTGTTGGAATGGCCCCTTAGGACCAGGAATAAATGAGCAGTCCCAGTGTTGGCTACAAATGTCCAACTCGGGATCCTTAAAAATTCTGGTTTATTAGGCGGAAGCACTGTAATGAAGTTAAATCATAAACCTTGGGGCTGGTCCACACACGCGCGCGCGCGCGCGCTACAAGAGTCAGGTATACCTATCCCACAGGTGCTGGAGTCTGCTGTCGAGGCTTCTTTCAGCGTGGTGTTATCCTCCAGAAGGGGGTCACTAGCTGGTCCTTCTGGCTGGACAGGTCGGGTGCTGGTCAAGTTGGAGATCAAGAGGGTGTCTCTGAGGGTCAATTTTCACTGCTTTTTATCTGTCCTTGGCAGGCTTTGGTGACTCCCCAGTTTTCAGGGTTGCCCAATCCAGGGGTCATTGCCCCTTGTGGGACTTCTTCCTCGGTGGCTACTGGATGGCATCTGTCAGCCCCAGGGGTCGTCCGCATGTACGTGCAGGTTTGGGAGTCCATTGATGAATTTCGAATAGGGCTCTGGGAGCGGTTGATCTGGAGATATTCATGCCCAAAAGTTGGTCCCCGGCATTGATTAACTCAGACCAGGGCTTCTAGCCCTTGAACAGTGACGTCCCGGTTGCTACGTTGTCTTCTATTGATTTCTTCCGTTGGTTGATCTGCGGTTTCCCTAGGTGTTAATCGCTGCCTTCTACTGTGTTACGCATTCAGTCACTGATTCACTAGTTCTTTCAGGGGCCCGCCTGATACAGAGAAGCGGCAGTTTGACTCCTGCCCTTGTTAACATTGTTACAATGTATAACTTACTTCTGAAACTAAACACCTTTAGTTGAAAGGTGAGGAGTATAAAATATAAGCTACGAAAGTAATGCCGTGGCACACAAATAGATAAAAATACCAAAATACAAGGGGAGATACAAAATGCACACAAATTTTAAAACACAATTCCTTATCTTAAAGTGAAAGAAAGAGGAAGGAAGAAAAGGTAGAAGAGGAAAAACATATCCAAGGAGGGGAGAGCAACTGCAGGCAAGAGGAAAAGGGGGCTTTCTGCTACACCAGGAGCTCACAAACTCAGTGAGGCCTGAGCAGCATTTACCTTAGGCTTGAGCAACTTGATTATTGGGCCCGCACATATTGCCTGAGCCAGGTGAGCCTAAGAGAAGTCAGTCCCAACTTAGCCTTTTTCCTTTGAGGAAAAACAGGTGAATGGGGCACCCAGTTACTAAAGTGACTGCCCCAACTGAAAAGAGGAATTTTGAAATTTCAGCTGGTGTTACCAGCTAATGCACCCAGCTCTGAGCACAGGCACTGGTTGGGGGAACAACTGCAGTTCTCTGCAGGATGAGAGTACAGAACGAAAGGTGATGCCGTGGGTTTTGTGTTAGATGAAGCTTTGTGTAATTACACAGATAGTAATACACTTTCACATTTTAAGGGTTTTAAGCTCTTACTTTGTGAGGACTTGTGTCAGTTTGGTTGCAAGTCTGAAACAAGTTCTGTAAAAAAGATGACAGTGGGAATAAAATCCACCATTTTTAACCTCTTT
>NW_005841893.1:2585722-2597246 GCF_000455745.1 Alligator sinensis
CTTTCCCTTGTCATGCAGTAATGCTTACTTTTGATGTCCAAAATGCCAGTGCCATTGCTGTCTGGGAATTAATGTTATCAGCATATGGGAATTGAATACAAGCATGAAATGTGTTAGATTGTTTGTTCTTCTCCCTCTGCCAGTGATGAAAGGTGGGTTGTACTACTGAACAGAGATGCACACAGTGAGGTCTTTAGCTTGGTGCATAACATGTAGTTGATCTGTTTAATAGTTTGGAACCAGGTCAAACTGTGGTTAATCTATATTTTTGAAAGTAAACCTGGCTGCAATCCATCCCTGGAAGGAAAGGTGCATGTATGTGAAAGGCATGACCTATTAAAACTCTTAGCTTAAAGCTGGTCATGGATTTGCAGGGTGTGCTACCTTTTGGACAGTTTTGTAGGCTGTTGGCTTAGCTTTTTCGCAAAGGTGAGCTTAATAATGTACGGCTCTTGAGAGGGGGTTTTCTTGCCTCAGCATCCTTGTTTCACTTCCTGGTTCTGCACTGAGTCTGTGTAGCTTGGACTGTACCCCTCTTGGGAGCAGTGCTCTTGATAGGCATTGACCGTGACACAGGGCAGCTTTTCAAACCAAGTCAACAGTTGTTAGCCAGGAAGAACGCAGCATGGGTGGTGGGAGGGGGGGGATATAAACCTAGATCAGAATTTGTGGAAGCTGTTCCAGTGCTTTTTTTTTTCCTCCCAAACCTGGATGCAGTTTCCCTTCTTGCATATCCCAGGAAGTCCTTAAGCCAGTCTTTAAGAGAGTTCTGAATCCTGTCTCCTGACACCTCTGTCCCTTTGTCTTCAGTTGCAGCCATGCTGTGCTCACAAACCTTGCTTCTTCTCACTCTCAGTCACTAATGCTTTATCATTAAGTCTTTCATTGTCTCTCCAGGTTACATGCACTTCTTGATGGTTGATTCACATTGTGACTAGACCTGTAAACTAATTGTACACCTCTTTTACTCCTACCTTCTCCTCCTCCCCCCCCTCTCCCCCCCGCCTTGACTCAGGGAGAAATTAACTTTCATAACTAAGGGGGGCAATACAAAGTAGTGGGCAAAGTAGTATTGACTCCCATTTTTTCCTAAATATATTACAAAATTTCCCACCTTTGCCATATTTTGTGCTTGTGTTCCCATTGGAAACATTAAGGGTGTGTCAGAAGAATGGATCCAATGCAGATGGGTCCTATCCAATCCAGAAAATGGATTTGGGAGATGATGGAGACTGGTGGGTTTGTGTCTACTATCTTTAAAAGAACTCAATTGCCTTGTAAAGCAAATGGGGTTAATGTTGTATTTCATTAAGGCTATGTGGAATGTAAATTGCAGTAGGGTGGTAATGAAGTGGGTTTTTTGTGACTGAAGGAGTGCCCTTGCTTGGCTGTTCTTTGTTCTGTTTTCTTCTGGAGAACTTTCTAGGCAGAGCTGGTAGTGAAGCCTTTAAGACCCTAATGCGTTAACTCTCTTCTGGTTGATCACAAAAGTGCTATCAACCGTATCTGCACTAACATACTCATGTCTGAGGCTAGGAATAGACTTTGCCAAATGAAGCAGATCATCCTCACTGGGTGAAACACATCACCTGTCTTGTCCCTCCTTTACATGCTTCAGGACAGAGGGTGATGTGTTCTCCTGGGACTCAGTCCTGTGCACCCTGGGAATCCCTATGCAGGATTGGGCCCGTCAAACCCTGGGAGTACCTTCGCAGCCAGCTTTACCCTTTTACAGAGATGCACCCTCAGGAAATCTCAGGGGCACCTTTCTGCCCATGGGAAACCCCAGCTTTCCCTGCTTATGGAGATCCTGGGGGAACATTTTTGCAAGCAAGAAACCCCAGCTATCCTTGCTTAATGAGACCCACCCCGAGATTATCAGGGGTGCACCTCTTTAAAATGGGAAAGCTGAGCAGCTGTTCCTGGGACTTAAGGGGCCCAGTCCTACACGGGACTTCCTGGGGTGTGCAGGACCAGGCCCCTCAAGCTCCTGGCACACCTCCCCAGGGCTCCTGGAAATTGTAGGCAGCTCACCAACCTGCCTGCGCTCTCCCACCACAAAGCAAACAGATATTAGCTGCTAAATAGCAATACAAATTAATAGCACTTTCTTCGTGGCCACACGTTTTGGGCATTTGTGGTGTGGCAAGGGGCATGGATGTGTGTTTGCTTGTCACTTTTGTGCCATCATAAAAGTGTTTATGGTGGCACAAAGGCCAAAAGGCAATATCTGTTTCCACCCTTAGTTGGCTGGTCACTGAAAGGAAGAGACCTGTAAATCACAGCTACCTCTAGATTTTGATATGTCTCCCATCCTTTCCACCCTACTGCTCACTGGCTTGTGAATGACCTGCTTCTGTTTTTCTTGGCATGGGGCCCACTTATATATTGCTTAGGCAGACTGGCACAACACTGCCTACTGTGGACTTGTGCATTGTCTTGTCCAAATGTGTAGGGCATGTATGTATGTGGATGTGTGAAACTGAAGTGACTGCTCCTGTAAACTAGGTCTTTAGCTAGACTTATTCATTAGAACAGCTAAAAAGATTTTTAAAAAGTATATGGTAGAAAGCACCAGGGTATTGCACCATGAGTATTTTAAATTAACACTATCAGTACTCTGCCTCTTAAATTAACTTAAAATGCCAAAAACTGGTTACTTGCCGTTTTTGTCTCTTACTGCATAATCAAGGCATAGAACGTAATATTTAAAGAATTAAATATAACCTTGCTTTTTTCTACTGAGTTAGGCAAATTAATTGTTTTTTCTCTTATTCAGGCTAATCAGTTCCCAGTTTGATACAGAAGAAAGCATTTTTGTCCAATCTGAAATCTGTATTTTGTTGTGCGAAACCAGGCCACTCTTCTAACCATACTTGGGAAAACTTTACCACGAGACAAGTGTCAATTTATTGCAAGACCAGATTTTTTTCATTTGGTTAACCAAGCACTTAAAAAAGGTGTGCAATGAAAATTGTGATATTTTAATGATAGGAAAGCTATTTCAGATGCACACAGTGAGAAAATGAATTACAAGCAGGCTGACTGACTTCTGTCAGATTTCTTGATTTCCTACTGCTTTTAAAATGTATATATAAAAGATTGAAGTTAATCTCTTATCAATTTAATAACATTGACACTGGGGATGGGCACTGAGTGATAGAGCAGTTCAACTGTGATAATCTAGGTACTGTCCCTGAAGATGAGTGGGAAAGATGTGGTCAGTGGAACAACCTTTTAAGTAATCGAGTGAAGTAAGGAAGATCAAGGCTGCAATGAGAAATTTCAGAAAGATTTCTGTATATCCAACTTAATGATTCATCACAAGCTAGACAGAGAGAAAAATGTCAAATGAGGACACTGTTAATGCAAGAATAATTTGTTTTGTGGCTCCCCTAAATGCTGCAGTCCTGTTCCTTTGTTATGTTTGCTATAATGCCACCTGCCTGTTGTAGGCCAGACTTCTCAAGAGAGTTTACCAGCCATAATCTCTGCAGGTTTTCAGGAGAGCTTGAAAATGGAGTCATGGAACTTAGCATGGAAGATGCTGGGCAATGAGCCTGTTTAACAATCTGTGCCTTTCTACTGCAGTGTGGGTGTGTTGGGTTTTTCAAAACCATGCTCGTCACAAATGCACCAGTCCTAGCTTATTCAAGATCTGCTTTGTTAGACCTTGTATACAGCTATATAGTGTCTGTATAGAAATGTGAGAGATGCCCTATTTCTTAATGACTTTTCCGTCTTCCTCAGAGCAAATTGGAGCATTGGCAGATCAGCACATAGTGCACATTGCCTGCGGAGAGTCTCACAGCGTGGCACTCAGTGACCAGGGCCAGCTCTTTGCATGGGGTGCTGGGAGCGATGGACAGCTGGGGCTTACTACCATTGAAGATTCAGTGGCAGTTCCAAGGTAAATTTTATGAGAACCAAAAGCCCAGGCTTTCACAGGGGGTGCTCGGAGGTAGCAATACTCATTATTGTTCTGTCTGGGCATGGAGTCACTAGGAGTCTTTCCACACCTCCAGTGGGCTCATGAGAAAGTATTTTTGTCTGAATTTAAAAAAAAAAGGGGATTTTATTCCACTTTGCATTCTTCTCTTCAAGTAATTCCTTCCTCTTGGTCCAGAGGTGAGTTTTTGTTCAGTTGTGCTGCAGTCTACCCTGTTACACTTCTCTGTAACAGACAGCATGAGCCTTCAGTTTTGGTTTCCCAAAATAATAGACTAAAAAGGAATTGACAAACTTTCTCTCATCAGAAAAATGTGTGTTAAAACTTGGATTGAGGTGCAGGGGTATAAGAGAGGAGTTGGGGCAAAACAGAAATGCTGTTTGACACCTGTATCTCTACCTTCTGCTTCTGAGAATACCCTTCTGAGATGTGCGATCCCTTTTCCAGGGATGAAAAATAATTAATGTGATGGTCTGATTACCATCACATTACATCACATTTTGAGCAAGACCTTTTACTCAAAATGTTTTGCAGAGTTGCCCATTTGCTCATTTTGCTTGTTTGAGTTTGACACATCACTGCATTGACGCAGGGATAGGCACTGTTTTCTGGGGGGAAGGGAGGGGGTCCAGAATGACCTAGCTCAGGTCAGAGTTGGTGGGTATTAGGACCAGGCCACTTCCACCTCTTTGCCTTACTGCTCAGATGCAAAGCCATGCTTTGAAAGCTGAAAGACATCCCCACCCCAACTACACCTACAGACCTTCCCTCCCACTGGAGCCCCAGGTGGGTGATAAGGCCCAGTACAAGGAGAGCCTTCCCTCCACTGAAGCCGTGGTTCCACAGGCTGGATCTAAAGGCTCTGTAGGTTGCCAACTCCTCCACTGAGGTGTTAGCAACCTATTCGAGTGCCTGTTATCAGCAGTTCCAAAATGATACCTTTTATTAGACCAACTGGGAAATCACAAGAAAAATGTCCTTTTCTGCAAGCTTTTGGGATCGAAGTTCCCTTCACCACTTTCTGCCCGAAAGCTTGCAGAAAAGGACATTTTTCTTGTGATTTCCCAGTTGGTCTAATAAAAGGTATCATTTTGGAACCAAGAGTTCTAGTTTTTTGTATGTCTTGTTTCAGACCAACACGGCTACCAAGTACACCCCTGTATCAGCAGGGTGATATTTAATGAATCTCGGGAATCTTTAGATGGTACTGATTTTTTTTTTTTTTTTTTTTTAATTTAATTTAACTTCCCTGTTTGCCGTTTCAGAGTACTGATAGTGTTAAACTGCATAATGAATTATAGTTTATAATCCAAAGAGCGACTAAAAGCATCTTTTCAATAGAGTTATCTAGTTCTTGTGGTTTTCAGGCTATACCAGCTTACTTCTGTGACAGAAATAAGCTCTCTTTGTTACTTATTCCTCTTAACCCTCTGGAGCTAACATGGTGATAAGAGAGGAACGTTGGGTGCTTATCTGGTTTGGGTATTATTAAAATGGTTAATGAACTTCCAGTAACAGAATCCTGATGCATGAGCTGAGGCGCTCTCTGCAGGAATAGCCATTAAAAAGGAGATTTGATAGAGAAATGGTTGAAACAAATACTGAAAACCACTAATGCTTTATTTTGAATGTTTCAGACCTATATTAGAATCTTAAGACTTGCACTGTATTCTTTTTACAAGTTCCCAAAATAGTCGTGATGAATGTTAAACGAACTCCACAACCCACTGTTGCTAGCAAACCTCAGTAGCTTGCCAGAGACCAGTAATACAGACACTGGAATGCAGCTGTTCCAAGCAATTTATAGATGCTACAGCCCTGCTAAGTTGAATGATAACTTGGCTGGGTGAAAGCTACTTGGACTCTGCAGCATTACCGTCTTGGAATGGGTGTGTTTAATGCCTAGTAACATGTTGAACCATATGTCTTCAAGATCAGGGCTGCATGTCATTGTAGGAGAAACCAATGTGCGTCACATGTAAACATTTTGGTTAGAACAAGCACATGGGTAAAAACCATGGTGACAGAGCTGAGTGACTTTTTGTGGATTTGGTGACCTGTTACAATAATTCTTCTTTTAGGTTAATAAAGAAATTGAACCAGCAGACGATACTGCAGGTCTCCTGTGGCAGTTGGCATTGCCTTGCTCTCTCTGCCGGTACTGTAACATTTAGTCTCCTTCATCTGTGATGTGTTAGTGCCTGTGCTCTGGGGTTTCTTGGTGTGAGGGAGTGTCCATGCACATAACATCCCTTCCCCAAAGACCTTGCCCCAAAGTAGTCATGTAGTCAAAGTAGACTGTTATGAAAACAGCTGGTCTCCAGAGCTGGAGAGAGGCTGTCCAAGGATATGATCAGAAAGAGCTGACTAGGGAGGGAGTGGTGGATGTGGCGTACAGTTAACCAGCCTCCTGTGTGATGGTTAATGAGCCTTTTTAAAGCCTTTTGGTTCTAGCTAGAAAAATGTCAGTAGTCTGGCATGGGGAAAATTTTTCCTAGGCTCTACTCATGAGCAAGCAGAGCTCGTGCCTTTTTCTGTTTTGCCTGGTAAGTTATAGCAGCACTTTTTCTGTGCTTCACCAAAATTACAATAAAATTGCAATCGCATTTGAATTTATTTGCCTTAGTTCCATAATTCATGTTTTCTTTGTTCTGCTATTAGCTAAGTTTTACTTACTGATCTTAATTGGGCACTCTTATTTCAGATGGCCAGTTCTTCACCTGGGGGCAGAACAACTACGGCCAGCTGGGCCTGGGGAAAGAATGCCTCTCACAAGCCACGCCACAGCGTGTCAGATTTCTTGACGGGATTCCCTTGGCACAGGTTGCTGCTGGTGGGGCTCACAGCTTTGCCCTGTCTCTCTCAGGAGCTGTGTTTGGTTGGGGAAAGAACAGCTCAGGGCAGCTGGGCTTAAGTGATGAACAAGGTATGAAAAAGTTTATAGGTTATTTTTTGCTAAGCATGGCTTTTATTTCTGTAGTAATCATATACCTTGTGGTATATGATTTCTATCATGATGCACACCTTTTGTGAGAGAATAAAGAACTGCAGCTTCTTTGAAGGGACTTGCATACTTTTCATACCAGGAATAGAAGCAGGTTCTTTTTGCTGCTATAAATGGGACTCAGCAAGGTCAAAAGGAATATGCCAAAATGTAGGCAACCTGGATAAGTAGCCTGGTTTGTGTCGCCCTACTTCTTCTTCTCCCAGTTCAGGGACACTGGGCATCTGTGACCCGCATTGAAGTCAGTGGAAGAACTGAAGTCCACACATGAAGATTAGTCAGTGGGATCAGGGTCCTAGTTCACTAGCATGAGTGCAGCCAACAATCATTTATACAGAACTCAGTGACTTGTGGTGTATGCATTCAGGACACTGCATACTGCTAAATACTGCTTAGTTTATTGCTGATTTCCCTGACTGACCTGAAATAACTTTTTTCAGAGATCCTGTAGGAAAAGCTTGCTGAGTTCTTTTTTCTGAGCAGCCTTATAGCAAGATGCATGCTTTAGTGAATAAACTGCTTTCAAATGGCCAATCTCAAATGTACTTCATGCTTCAGCCCTGTGCTGAAGCATGGCTGCTTTTGACAGTCTTAATCCTAACCTTATTTCTACCAGTTTAAACTCAAAAGCATTTGCCTGAGGTGTGCATTTGCAGGTTACCAGAGATCTCTTGGAGTGCTGTCTAGGTCTGCAGAATTTAAGGGCTATTCTTAGTTTCCCTATGTGTGGCATTCTGGACATATGTTAACTACTTGAACCATCTGCCTGTTATATCTGGGTCTCTATACCCTTGAGCAAATTGCTCAGGATTTGGAGATGGAAAATAATGGTTAAATACTTGAGGGTTTAGTCACCACTCCTTCCCCAAAACCACTCCAAACACACCTTAAATACTGAAGTTGCCACAGGTCAGTCAAAGTTGTGGGTGCTTGTTGCATCTGAAAATCAGGTCACTTTGAGTTTTTCAAGCATATCATGACCGTATCAACTAAACTTCTCTCTTCCCCTTTCTCTGCAGATCGAGAGACCCCTTGCCATGTGAAACTCTTACGGACTCAAAAAGTTGTCTATATCAGCTGTGGAGAAGAACATACTGCAGTTCTAACAAAGGTAAAAGGATCAATCTAGGAATTTCATACTATTTTCTCGCCCACAGGATTATCTTATTTTGGCTTTCTGAGTGTTATAGGAGAAGAACCATGTGGCTTTTACTGACCCTTTTCCTTCTGCCCCTACTGTAATTGTGTTGCTTAAATTTGAGATTAGGATCTCAATTTAATCACCAAATTATCCCCCGGTGCACACTTATTAAAAGGATGACTGAAGATGACGATGATCCATAACAGTGTGACATAAATGATGGTGACATGCTGGCAGATCCCCAAGAAAGGCCTTTGAGAAGAAAATCTGTCTTCCTCCTTGGTTCTTAGGCATCCTGCTTTGACAGTTTAAAACGGGACTGTTATATGCTAGATTTGAAGTGAGCTCCACAGTTATGGAGCTCTGAAAGAAAGAGTCATCAGTTTAGAAACTGTAGACCCCCTCTATGTATTGCATTTATACTGTAATTAATGAATTAATTGTGACGTAAATGGCAAGGGTGCTGCACCTTTACCCAATTTAATGTGCCATAGAATGTCAAACAAGCCATACAAGTGTTCTGCGTTATATGTAGAACATTACAAACTGTAAAACTGTTCTATGTTATATGACGAATGCTTTTTATGGCTGCTTTGTATGTGGCAGATCCAGGGATGGGACAGATCTCTGGGAACCTGGCTTTCAACTTGTTAGTGCAGGGGGAGCCCAGGTCATGATCCCTGGCTCTCCCAGCACTGTCAGGTAGAAAGGATATGATTAGGACTTGATCTCTGATCCCAAAATTGTGCCTCCTGGCATGTACAGGTGATATAGCAGGAAATACTATTGTTGGGATTGGGGACTAAATACCACGGCACCTTTAAATGAACACTTGCCAGGGGCCTTATAAAACAGGGCTTCATTTGAAGAACCCCCAAGTTGAAGAACTAAGTGGTGTATGGGGGACAGTGTGGCCTTGTGAACAGACTATCAGAGTGGGGTTTGGGCATCCTGGGTTCCATTTGTGGCTTTGCCATTAATCTGTTTGGTGACCTCGGACACGTTGCTACTTCAGTTTCCCCACTTGTAAAAGGAGGTGACAATGCTGCAGAATGCTTTGGGAGCTCTAAAAGAATTAAACAGTGGTGTTGCATATATAGAGAGACGGTCTCTTAGATGTGGCTCCAGTTCAAAAAAAGTGCTGTTGAACAGATGCTGATGCAGAGGGCCGCAGAAAGCAGTCTTGGGCATTCAGGCTATATGGCTATCTAAATGCAGCTGGGAATTATAATAGATCTGATGGTGATAGAGAAAGTGGGTTGGACGTCAATGTACCAAGGTACAAGCCAAGATGCCAAAGATGCGTGATGTGACAGGTCTATGACAGCAACTGAGTTGACCGTAAAATCAGAATACTCCACTGGGTGCTGTATGGCCAGGCGTACTGAAGGCCATTTTTTTTTAGAATACCTATCATGGCCTCTGCTTAGCTTGGGAGCAGTTGTGATACCAGATGAAGAAAGGTGTTGCTGGGTATGGCTCACTAAATGGAGCATGTGCTGTTTGATTTGCTAACAGAGTGGAGGGGTGTTCACGTTCGGTGCAGGTTCCTGTGGGCAGCTTGGCCATGATTCCATGAATGATGAGGTTAATCCCCGAAGAGTGCTGGAACTGATGGGCAGTGAAGTGTCCCAGATTGCTTGTGGCAGGTGAGTGCCTTGTGGAGGGTAGCACAAGGGAGGGCTTTGGTACATTTTTAGTAGTAGAAATTAATGATTTAGAGCCCTCTAAATCTGGTAGATCAAACTTAACAAAGTTGCATCCTTTTGTGCCTGTGAAATACGAATACTAATACTATCACTGTCAGTTTTACTGTGGTCTGGTGCTGTGTATGCTCCTCCTACATCATACCAGTCCAGATAGATTCTAACAGCCAGACTCTATTCTGCCTCTTGAACATTTATGTAGATTTAACTGCTTAAGTGTGATTCTATTCCACCCTGTTCAAGTCTGAAAATCCATTAATGCCTTTGCTTTTGTAACACACAGTCATCTCACCCTTAAAACTGAGTCTCAAAAAAAGCAGCACAAGAGGCCCACCTACCTTTTTGTATTAACAGTTTTTCAGGAACTCGAGTTGGGTGGAATACAATTACATTGAGGTACCCAAATCCACTTGCACACTTGACTGGGTGGGATAGAATACAGACCTAAGTTCCTTACCTCAATAACTTACAGTCTTTCAGGAGACAGGCTGTAAATTATGAAATGCTAAATTGTTAGCCTAGTGATGAAGACAGAATTTAGTAAAATGATGGGGTTTGCATCAGCAAACTGACTGCATTTTTATAAGATGAAGCAGGGTAGGGTGTCATCACCCCTAGCTCTGCTAGTATTCAGCATTCCCTATGCTGATGTAAGGAATGCAGCCAGACATGCCTGTGGATGAATGCTGGTGCATGGTCAGAGCTCACCTGGTTCAAATTAGCGGTGATGTCAGTGACTTGCAGTAGCTGAGCTTCTGGCTCATTGTTTTTCTGGGTAGTTTTTTAGTCTGATTTTTCTTACATTTAAACATGGCTCAAACCTTGTAATGGTCTGCATTGCAGACACCACACTCTCGCCTTTGTGCCTTCTTCTGGAATGATCTATGCATTCGGCTGTGGAACAAGAGGTCAGCTGGGAACTGGACACACTTGCAATGTTAAATGCCCATCTCCGGTCAAAGGTCATTGGGCAGCTCACAATGGGCAGCTCTCAGGGAAGCCTGGTAAGTGTTCTGCGTAGTAATGGATGTGGCACATAAGAGATTAGCCCACATGAAGTGCTCTAAAGACGTTTTGCTTTTGGTCTTTGACTTAGTCGCACTCCTGCAAAAAGGAAAGGAAAAAAAGAGAAGTCTCAGAAATGAGCTGGTGGTTTCTCATATGGTTAACCATCTCTTTCTTGCTCCTCTGCATAGCTGAGCTGCACATTGGGTTCTGCCATTGGTCTACTCTGAAACGTTCACAAACCATTCTCTTGCTTACTACTGGGACTTGTTAAAATTTCCCCAGTTCTGCCCTAAATTGAGGATTATCACTTGCTCCAGTGGGGTTGCAGGTACTCAGCACCTCACAGCTAAGGGCCTTAAATAATGCAGGTGTTTGTGGCTGAAACAGGCTCACAGAATGGTAGAGCTTGGGCAGGTGTGCACTGCCCAAGCAAAAGCCCAGGAGCAATTCTGAGAAGCAAGTCCCTCCCACTCAGTGTGTACCACAGCTTGGGAATTGGACAGCATAATGGGTTTAGTGGAGTTGCGAGCACCTGAGTGGCAGACCCACAGCCTAAGCTGCCTGATTTCATAGATTCATAGATGCTAGGGTCAGAAGGGACCTCAATGAATCATCGAGTCTGAACCCCTGCCTAGGCAGGAAAGAGCACTGGGGTAGGATGACCCCCGCCAGATGCCTATCCAGCCTTCTCTTGAATATCCCCAAGAGAGGGGAGG
>NW_005841893.1:2597379-2603449 GCF_000455745.1 Alligator sinensis
TCCCTTGCTACTCCCCCCTAATGAATTTGTAGCCAGCCACAAGATCACCTCTCAGCCTTCTCTTGTGGAGGCTGAAGAGGTCTAGGTCCCTCAGTCTCTCCTCATAGGGCTTGTCCTGTAAGCCCCTAACCATACAAGTAGCCTCCTCTGGACCCTCTCGAGTCTATCAACATCCTTTTTGAAGTACAGCACCCAAAACTGGACGCAGTACTCCCAACTGCGGTCTGACCAGTGCCACATAGAGGGGAAGTATCACCTCCTTGGTACTATTTGTCATGCGTCTGCTGATGTGTGACAAAGTGCAGTTAGCTTTGCGGATGACTTCGTCACACTGACGACTCATGTTCTTCTTGGAGTCCACTGTGACTCCAAGATCCTTTCCGCTTCTGTGTTGCTGAGAGGGTCACTTCCCAACCAGTAGGTGGGCTGGATATTTCTGTGCCTTATGTGCAGTACTCTGCACTTGTCCTTGTTGAACTGCATCCTATTGTGTACTGCCCACTAGGGCTGTGCGAAACGGCACCGTGCTGTTTCACCTTCAGTTTTGACGGTTTAATGGAACAGCGTTCTGTTTCGAATTTCACTTTGATTTGTAACAGCTATTCTGTTCCGTTCCATCGAAACTGAAAGGCTGTTTCGATGCTGTTTTGACTTTCGCTGGGTGTGGGGAGTCAGCGCGCCGCCCCTGGGCGGCCCTGGGCTCAGTTCCCTTCCCCTGCGCTGTTATCGTCTTCCAGCAGCGGGAGACAGGGAGAGCCAGGGCTGCGTTCCCTGCTGGTGCCCTGGGCTTAATTATGTGCTGAGTGGGCAGGGCATGCCTCTAGGTAGCACAATGAGGATTGCTGTGGGCATGCTACGGGGAGGTTTCTCTGCTGCGGTTCCCCACCTGACATGGAGTGGGTTTCGTTTTATAAATAACATAACGATCTAAGACCCAAACTCAATTGGCACCTCACCCAGGTCTTTGAGTTGTCTCAAGTCTTTGAGGTGTCTCTGTGTGACACACACAATTTGTTGAATTTGGCTGCTGTTTATTCTGTCTCTTCACCAGATGCCTGTAAATATCACATTGTTAAACATATCTTCTCTGGAGGAGACCAGACATTTGTACTTTGCTCCAAGTATGAGGTAAAAATAACAATTTTCTCTACAGTGATTGGGGGGGACAGACGGGGAAGGAATTCATCTGGTATTGACTCAAAGTGATGGGATTGGCTTTCTAATTACAGTTTAGCTGATCGGGCAAACAAGCCCTATTGAACTAAGAGAATTTGAGAATCTAGTGCCAGGTGCACCCATGATGTGCAGCCTTGCAGTGAGAGGACTCTCTGGGTCATACAGAAGTTGCAGAAAATTCCTCAGGCTGCTCCCTCCCCTTTCTGAAGGGGACAGGTGTGGGTGGCTGAAAAAGAGGCTCATAATTGCAGAGCAGGTCAGGAGCACTGCTTCCCTTTTGAGGTTGCCCCCCCATTAACTTCACTTGGCAATTGCTTTCCAGGCCAGGGGTACTTAACTTTTTGTATACCATAACTACATATTACAACAGAAAAAAGCTGCAAGGCTTTACATCACCTTCTGCATACTCCTGTCGTATAACAAGCCTCTTGCCGACTTGAGTAAGGCGTAGATTTTGCCCTTCACCTGTAGGCTTTGGAAGAAGAATATTTTAAGTCGTGTTTCTGGCTGTATGATCCAGACTGTTGTGCATTCTGCATGTGAAAATCTGAAGTACTCTTCTGTATTACTGGTAATGTACTGTAATGACCAGGCACAGGAAATGACAAGTCTCTGCACAATGCTACACCCTTCTTAAGTGTAGATCATTTTTGCTATGTATCCAAAAACAATCGGAAGAGGTTCAGCTCCCATCTGCAGTATGGATCCCACCGATTCTGGGGGACCCAGCTATATCGCAGTCTTTAATTTTTTTTTTCCTTCTATGTAGAGATAACCGAAATAGCACCGTTTGAATTCCACATGTGGAATAGCAGTGAAGAAGATAATGGTCTTCACTTGATAAATGAGGGAAAGGAAAAACTGTTTGTGTTCTTTATGGATTACAGACAAGGGATGTTTTTCAGTTGGAGGCAGGGATTTCTGGTGCCCACTGACCTGAGTAAACAGTAGGCAGGGCCAGCTGATGCCCTGTTGCCACATGTGTATAGTGAAGTATTGTGAACCCTGAATTCAAGGAAGCACAATGGTGACAATATTTCCTCCTCCATCTTTGGCTTTCTCGTTGCCTTAGAGATAGATGTTATAAATTTCAAACACATTTTCAGGCTAGATAAGTAACAAAAAATAGCAGTAACCCCCACCTCATCTTATGGTATTCACAGAGGTTTTGCAAAAGCATTTGGTACATTTTTAAGAGACTAAGTTGTCATTTCTTTTTTTTCTTCCTGTTTCCCCTTCCAGTTTTTTGGGGAGTGTCTTTCTTTTGGAGATTTCCTTGGGTTGATTAATGATGTTGACAGCCCCTCAATTAAATCTGGTGAGAAATCACACCTAAGAAACTGCTTGGGATCGATACAAAAAGCAGAGAAGGGCTGTGGACCGGAGAGAACGGAATTGTATGTCTTAACCTTAAACACTGAAATATGTATCTTTTCGCAGAATTCTTTGCCAGCTGATGATTTCCGGACCATAAATGAAAGCCATTATACCTGTTTAATAAATGATGAAACTATAGATGTTTGGAGACAAAACATTTTAGAAAAAAACAGCTCTATTTCTGTCAAGTAGGTGTTACTATACAGGTCAGAACTTCGTTTTGAACATTTTATATTGATGGTTGTGCTTATTTGTACTTCAGGACTCACCATTTTTGCACCCATTCTTAATTCAGATTAGGAATGTCACATCAGGCCTCCCTAGAAAAAACTAGTAAAACTTTCTCAGGTTAAACTGAACTGGGGGGACATTGGACTTCAAAAGAAGCTGTTATTTAACCCTGGATTGCATGGTTGCATTAAAAAAAAATGGAAGGAAGACATTTTAAACAGCCTAATTACAATCTCTTCCATTCTCTTTCACATGAGTGTGTTAGTAAAAGGCATGCTGGGCAAAAATAAGGAACTGACAACTGAATTTTGACACAAGCTTGTCTGCTAGCCTGGAGCATGAGTACAAGAACATAATAAGAACTGCCATTTACTGGGTCGGATCATAGGTCCATCATGCCCAATATCTCTGGCCAGGAGATCCCCTGGGGACTGCAGGGCTACTTTTCTGTCCCTGGTCCAATCCTGTCTCTGGGGAGAGTTTCATTGGGTAGTGTCCACTGGCTCATTGGATTCATTTGAGGTCCAGCAGGCATTATCCAATGTGCTCTGCTCAGTGTCCCTCCTTGGCACACTACTTATAAACCTTTGACCTCTGCTTCTGTCCCTGTTATGTTTTTAGTTGTCCCAAGCAATTAGTTGTTGCTTTTCTAGTGGCCTCCCTTTTTAAGGGAGGCTTATCATGTTTCTTAGTGGGCAGTGGCCCATGATCCCTGTAAAGCAGCAAGTAGGCCTGTGTTGCACAGTGACAGAGAGTAGATGCTGAAAGGGAGAATGAACTGGGTATGACCAGGATTTTTTCCACTGTTCCTCTCTCATTTTCAGCCTCCAGCATTTAAGCTCTAGGAAGTTCTAATTCAGAGGCTGTATCCTTGACTCCTGTGCTCAATAGCTACTGATGCCCCTTTCCTCCAATAATTTGTCCAATCTCTTTTTTAATCTGGCTGAACTGTCAGCTTCTACAATCTTGTGGCAATGAGTTCCATACTTCAATTACACACTGAAAAAGAACTTCATTCTGTTTGTTTTAAACTTACTTACCTGCGAGTTCCATTTTGTGATCTCTAGTTCTTTTATTTGTGTCCAGCAGTCTCTTTAATGCATCGTTTATATACGAGGGGATGGAATAGAGGCAAATGGGCATATCAGAAATGGGATATACAAAAATACAGCATACTGTCTATTCACATAAGCATCCCTCTTTTCATTTGTCTGTCTGCTGCAAACAGTAATGTTGTGCAGATCCTGTCCTCTGCTGCATGCTGGAATGGAAGCTTCCTGGAGAAGAAGTAAGTGGCCAAAGTGTATCTTTCCTGTGACAATTATCCTGTACAGATGAAGCAGGAATCACATGCTCCATTTGCTGTTGCATTAGGCCTTAATTCATTGGGGCTTGTCTGCCTTAATTTTCTCCCTGATTACAATGGTAACTAGAGAGATGCTCCACAGGTTAAGGATTTCCTGGAAGGAAAGGGCTCTGACTTGAGAAGTGACCTTGTAAGTGTGGTATTCAGTGTCATTAAGAGGTCACAGTGAAACTCCTAGGATTTCAGTATCCAGATTGGCTTATTAAATATTGCTCACCCACCTTAGAAGTTTGAGTGGTTCACTAGGGTTAATTTTGATTATGAAAATAGAATGTGTAAGCTGACATACTGAGAGAACTGGTGTTTTGGGGGGGAAAAGTAAAATAACTCTGACAATGGGCAGATGAGCTGGTTAATACCCAGCAACAGTAGGGAGTGGGAGGCCACCACTTAGAATTTTCTGTGATAACAAGAAAAGCTTAGATGGTTTGATAGTAGATGGCAAATCAAATCCAAACTCATAGCAACCTGCTACTGAAAATTACATACCTTTATATAGTTAGGGTGACCATACGTCCTGGGATGGTTGGGACAGTTAGGGATTTTGAAGGCCGGCCCTGGCCAGTTGAACAAAAGTCTCAGAGTTACAGAGGTGCAGGGTGCAGTCCAGAGAAGAGGCAGATCAGCATGGTGCCCAGCCCACGCTGTCCCCTGCCTCCAGCTGCTGCTCAGGAGGAGCTGGGCTGGGCATATGCAGGTGGGGTGGTACCTGCTGCAGTCTGCCTGCCTTGTTCCCACACAGCAGCAGTGCCTGCCTGCCTGGCACACCGTGCTACTCTGCCTCTGCTGGATTGTGCCCTGCAGTCCTGCCTGCCTACCTCTGCCTCTGCAGGCAGCAGCATCACTGACTCGGGGCAGGTAGGGTCCTGGATTTCCTTAAAAATAATATGGTCACCCTACTTGCAATGGAATGGGGTTAATATGGGTAGGTCCCTTTAAGAACAAGGAAGTAGTTCCACTTTGGGGACATCACTCCTGGAAAGTCCTGGGCTCCTGCTTATGAAAGCTGAGAATTCAGGGAAAAGGTGGCAAAGATAGTAAAGGATGAAAGCATAAGACCCATGATGGGAGGCTAAAGGAATTTAATGTACCAACCTAATGGAAAGATCAAGGTGTGTTGGAAGGATGAGGTTGATGACTACTGTATGTATAAACTGTTGGGAGGTAAGAGCAAAAATGAGGAGGAAGAATCTTTGTGATGACCTGATGAGTAATGGCCTGCAACCAGGTGAAGGAACACGTTCCATTGTGCAAATCATTCCAAGAGCAGGTCAAACCAGATGGAAAAACTGACTTGCCATTTGTTCCTCCTCTTTCTTTTACTGACATGATGACTTCCATATTGTAGGTAGCCAGCATGCAGTTATGTCAGGAGTATGGATAGGTAATACGATACCCTTCCAAAACTGGAGGACCAGAGCTAATAATCAATTACATTGACCAGCGATTTAACACTTGTGAAAACTGCTGTAATCTGTGACCAAATGATAGCTAAATACTGGAATTTGGTTGTCTTTGTGACCTTTATAATGTGAGGTGTGACTATACTTAAAATGCCTAACTTCAGATGAACAACATAAACATTTGAATCCATTTGAGAAATATACCCTAGTGCATTGTTCCTGATGTCTTAGCTCAGGGGGCAGCTTAGGATCACTATAACACTGCAAAGCATAGACCTAAAAGAAGGTAGTTTTTTTCTGAGGCCCTTTGCCCAGACTTCTGCACAGTATCATGGATCCTGTATGCACATGCAGCACGTGCCCTGGACCAGCCCAGGCGCTGGGTGCAGCCTGAGGTAGACAAGCTCCATGTGCCACGTGTAGTGTGAAGGACCAGAGCCAGCACATTCTGCATATAGAGAGCAGGGCCTGTCTGAAATGTACAGACAGCACTGTGGGCTGCATCTTTGGCATTCCT
>NW_005841893.1:2603519-2609792 GCF_000455745.1 Alligator sinensis
CATTCCTGATCGAATATGCAAGGTTATGAATGACTGGTTATCATTTTTGTCTGGGGAAATTCTTGACACTTGTGTTTGGGATTTATAGAATTGTGAATTTTTTTTATTTTTAGTAGCAAGATTTTACAGCTGTTATGTCTGGAACAGGTATTCCTGGAAGCATGTGCTACAAACCATTAATCGTGTTCTAGATGCTGAGTTAGAGTACTTTTTAGCTGTATTGCAGGAAGTTTCAGTGCCTACACAAGCCTTTAGAATATTCGTTCTCTGTACACTTGGCTTCTGTATACCTTCAGCTTGGGTAATATCAAGTAAAAATAAAGCTTTTTACATACAAAAATGCCTAGCAGGAAAAGAGGATTTGTGGTGTCATCTACTTCCAACTGAAAAGCATAGGAAAACTCCTCGAAACTGTGCTGGGAGTTTGATTTGGACCCTCGATTAGAAAATATAGGGCTAAGAAATTCAGAGGAATCTAACAAAGGTTGGCTGTATGAGTTGAGTTTCTAGCTCTCAGGCTATTTTGAAAAATCCAAGCTTATTTCCTTTGAAATATGTCATGTGATCGCCTTATGAATGACCAATATCTTTGTGTATAAGCCTACACCACCCCACTACCCTTTTAAAAAGGCCTCTGTTGAAATGTGTATGGAAAGGAGGCACACGGGGTCTCTTGCTACTCATAGCTGGAGTTGTACAAATGTAATTCCCAGTCCTAGAATCAAAAGTGAGCGAGCAGACCCTTTGGCTTATGTGAAGTCCCCCTGAATTCAGTAGGATGGGACAGGATCTACCCAGGAAAATCCCCATTCTCTATTTGGGATCCCTGAACTGTTCCCTTTTGATATATTTCCTATTTTGCATTAATGTATTTAGCTAAGCATTCCATGGTAGTTTTTAGTTTTGATGTTTCTTTATCTGCAGATAAATTCTCGACTGGTGCTCTCAGGCCAGGCATCTACAAAGGGTAATCACATATCTTTACTCAACTCACGTCTTTCTCTGGTGGGGGCTTGTTTTGTTGGGTTTTTTTTTTTAGAATTGATGAGCACTTTAAGACCAGTCCTAAAATCCCAGGGATAGACCTGAATTCCACGCGAGTGCTGTTTGAGAAGCTAATGAACTCTCAGCATTCCATTCTACTAGACCAGGTATTCATGTCAAGATGGTGTCTAAATATTCTTGAATGGCAACTTCTCAGTGCTGGGAAAGATAAAAGGGTCTGTATGTATGTGCATGCGCTAAACACCGCTCCTCTCTGTAGAACATACTGTTGTTTACTCATGGCTTTTCTCTGGAGGGGTTAATTAAAAACTATGGGGTTGATTCTCAGCTGTTGTAAATTGGGCTAGCCCTAATAACCCCAGCAGAGCTACACTGTCTTTCACCTGGTGAGAATCTAGCTCTGCAGTTGCTTTTTTAAAAATGTTTGCCACATGGTGAAATTAAGTGTGACTGTGATAGGTACATGAGCCAGAAATGCTTGCTAAACCTCTCATTCTGTAAATGTATCTGTTTGAACTTCGTAGCAAAGGCATAACAAAGAACTCATGAAACAAGGACTTCACGGAATGTGAACTAGTAAACTTGTCCTGTACAGTGAAAATACCCAACTCTTGTTGTGTTGCAGGATTATTGTTTTTTGAACATCAGTATTTGCTTACCCGTTGCTTAACAAGATTTGATCTATCACGTCAGCCTCTCGTTAGATTCTCACTGTTTTGTACTGTTGTGTGCAGCCTTCAGTCAAAAAAAAAAAAAAAAAAAGCGTGCTGCAACCCATAATAGCTTTTACCATCTGAGAATCTGGCTCATAGTCTTTTAAAGGGCTACTGAACATACACTGGTGGTGAGAAATGCTCTTGTCTTGTGATCATTTTATAGGACTTTCAAAAGTTGCAGAACAACAAGGCTTCTTACCTAATGAGATCCATTCTTCTGATAATGGGGGATGAAATTATATTTGCGTACTAAGTAATTGAGAGGACTTTAGCTGTTAGAAGTAGGGCTGCGTTGTCAAATAACTGGATACAGTGGGACTCATTTTTCTCCCATTTACACCATTAATTCTACCAACGGGAGTGCAGTTATTCCTGATTTACATAAGTTCTGAGCAAATGGCAAATTAGGCCCCAGATACTTGGAAGTAAAAGTAGTAGCAATTATGCTATATTGCAGCCTCAGATAGATAGCTTTGTTCTCAAAAGCTTAGGCTTGTAGGATATAATCCTTTTATAGTTCCATAAAATGCTTTTGTGGTGCTTTTCAGAGCTGTTAGGGACACAAGAGTTTCAGCAGTTCTGCTAATCAAGTGGTGACTCCTCTGTTGGAATTTTCATTAAGACCTATTTTCTGGGATTTTATAAAATTCTGTGCTAGAACAAAATTTCTTTTTTTTTTTCAAACCTAAAAGATTAATAGTAGAGGACCATTCATTAGTAAAACAAAAATAGCTTTTAGACTTGAGAGCCTATTCATCCTAATGTCTGATGTGTTTGAAACACCTCTACTCCTTGAAGCTACCTGAACAAGCTACTTCTTTTTTTGTCATCTCTCACCTCAGTCTCAACCTTTTTTAGTCCCATGTTCCCTAGGAACAGAGACCACTAAGTGCGCTGACCTGAATAATAAGTTTGTGAATAATACAATTCATAATATCCTTGTCTCTGAACAGTGGAACCTGTTTAGATTGGATTCTAATACACTGGCAAGTGTAGGCAATTCAGGTAGCTATTAGGGCTGTGTGAAGCATCATTGTTTTGTTTCAACACGTTTCTCTGTTTCATCGTTTTGTTTCATTTCGAAGCACTGTTCTGTTCTGTTTCATCAAAACTTTTGCTGTTTCGACATTTTGCCCATAGGCTATAATGGGGAATCATGAAATGGCCTAAAACTTTCTCACTTCTTACCTGATTCAGATGAAAATTGCAGGAATGGTAGCCCCTTCTGAGAGCATGAAGCCTGCCAAGCTTCAAGGAGATAGGTGCAGACGTTTCTGGGAAAATACACCTCAAACTGTTCAAAGGAAAACTTATGCTTGCCGGCAGTGACAGCTTCCACTTGTCCAGCGTGCAGATCCGGGGGCTCGCATCGCCAGGAGGGATGCTGGGCAGTGCCAGACTCCTCCTGGGGGGCGGGCCCTCAGATCTGCATGCTGGATAACAGGAGGCTGACCTGCTGCCTGGGACCAGCGCAGGGCTCAGCCCGCACCCAGCACCGAGGAAGATTCATGCTGTCAGGGCTGTGTTCTGCCTCCTGCCGCCAGGCTGAGCTCCATGGGACTGAGGAGTTGCTCGGAGTGCAGCCCAGCAGCGGGAGGCAGGGAGAGCCAGGGCTGTGCTATGCCTGTATTTAAGATTGACCAACAATTTCTGCTGCAAGACTTTTTTCAGGTGCTCAAGTTACAGCAGATTTACAGTTCTTTTGGCTGAAGTTTTCCAAGCTAAGTATCTGCCTCAGGCTAAATTATTTTTGAGAGCTTCAGTTTAACTCTATCTTGGGACAGATTTGGGAAAAATACTTTGTTTTACCTTATTTTAAAAAAATTCTCACTGAAGGTTCATTAAGAAGCACTAAACCCTTTTATGCTTTTGGAGCAGGGACTTGACATTTGTCAGGGAAATTAACCTGGTATTAAGAGTAAGCCTTTTACTGTCTCTGGGGAAAATCTACCTATGTTTTGCCAAGTTATAAGCTTAGGAAAAATCTCAGTTTCTGCACATCCATAGAGACCTGAATATTGTAGCTAAATTCTCTGAAGAGTCCATTTGCATAGAGCTTGCTCAATCCCACACAGTTCCTACATGGCATCCAGATTTGCTTGTACGCCATTGCCACAAAATGACTGAGTTGCCTTCTCCTGTCTTGTTTTCTCTAGATCTTGAAGAGCTTTGAAAGCTTTTTGATTCCTCAGCTGTCAAGCTCGCCACCAGATGTCGAGGCAATGAGAATCTATTTGATTCTACCTGAATTCCCACCATTTCAAGACTCAAAGTATTATATAACATTAACGCTTCCTCTAGCAATGGCCATTCTGCGTCTGGATACAAACCCGAGCAAAGTTTTAGGTAAGGGGCCAACACAGTGGTTGCAACTTGTTGTGTATCCTGCTGTCTGCACCCGCCTGAGTCACTAGTGCAGAGACCATTAAGGAGACGTACGCTTGGGGTTTTTCACAAGTTCTCCACATTGGCCTAATTGCTCTCTGGTTGTGTTATACTACTGCCTTCACCAGTAGCAGAGTAAGGCTGACAGTGTGGCTAGTAAGTTTCCAGTAATATATTTGGTTCTCAAAGCAGACTTCCTTCCTTCCTTCAGAGTGGTTTTAGTGCCTGCTGTGCCTCCTCCATGTATCAGAGTTCCCTGTGCCCCCACCAGAGCCATGCAGCTGCTTCTCTTAGACCTCCACTCCCCAGTTGCAGTGCAAGCAGTACTTCCAGCTGAAGGGAGCTGCAGTGGGTCAAGGGAGCTGGAAGTTGCTTCCATGCTGCTGCTTCTCCCCACTCCCAACTCAGCCCTACTGCCATGGAAGGGAGACCAGGGGGGCAGCAGTGGCATTGACACAAGTTCCAGCTCCCCAGCCCTGGTGCATCTCTTCACTGCTTGGTCCCAGCACAGGCAAAGCCCTGTGGCTCCTCAGGCCAGATCTGGTCCATGGGAGGCACATTGCTGACCCCTCTTCTAGGGGACGCTACTCTAGTGCTCCTAGTTGAAGCTGATAGGTAGAGGGAAGGCTATGTTTACTTCCCTTGGCAAGAGGAGAGATTCTCTTCCAAAAGGAGCAGAAGAGGCAGAGTCTTGCAGAAGAATGGTGCGATATAGAGAGTGCGGGAGAGAGGAAGGGGTGAGCATTTCTTAGCCTGTGACAGAGGCATGATGAATTCTCAGGATATAGTGCCCTGCAAACAACTGATGCAAACTCAGCCACTGGCTGCAAGCATGGATGGAGGAGGAGGGGACATTTTAATGCACTTTACTTAGGGGTAAGGGCAAGGTAGGAGCAATGCAACCTCCAGGTGGCTCCATGTTCAATGCTTTGCTTAGGGCTGATTTCTTCTTTTCTTCCTGCCTTGCCTTCTACTGCCTGGAAGTCAGTGGTGAGGGAAGTAGAGAGAGGGTTTCTGGGAAGATAAATAAACCATTTTAGTTGTATCCAAATACCTATTGGAGGAAATAGAAATAAGGGTGAGATCATCATTAAACATAGTGAAAGTTCTTCATTGTAATAATCTAGAGTGGTAATAGGTAGAAACCATTTAATCAAGTGCCACATTAAAGGAGTCTCATCCCATGATGGTTTGTGTAAGGTGCCGTGCAGTCCAGTTGGGTTTGAACATTCCTTTAGCGCAGTGGTCCTCAACCTTGTTAGTTCAAGACACCTGCTGGAAAATGGCAGCTCTTAGATTTCATTCCATTTTTGACTGCGGAACAATAATAGAGCAATTTTTCTGTTGCCAAGGACTCAGAAAGATCACAACAGGTCAGAATGTTTTTGGCACTATTAATTCCTATTTCAGATCTCTTGGTTTACTTGTGAGTCACTTTTGGACACCTAATAGTGCTAGTGTTGTGTGGCACCTTATTAAATGCTTGAAAGGGTTTCAAGGCACCCCAGGGTGCTGCAGTATCCTGGTTGAGAATCACTGCTTTAGCATACTGAGCTAATGGGGAATGCTCCCCCATCTTATCTGATCTAAAAGGTGTGGGGTTTCCCCTGGCACTAGCCTTCTATAGAAGTAGCTCCCATTTCTTTTAAAAAAAACAAGTGCAGACAGCTCCAGACAACACTGAGTATTACCTCTGTCTCTCTGCAGTAATGGACCTGTCTTACCATTGCCCTGTGTACTTACAGTTTACCACATATACTCCACTTGGCAAAAATGTGACAGATAGAACTGAGACAGATCACTGCATGGGCTTGTGTGGGAGTAGGTGTCTTTGTTTACATGTGGAGATGATGCATAGCAGTTGCAGGAGCAGTGTTTTAGAGCCACAGCTTTTCTGAAAATCCAGTTATCTCATGGGGGTGGTACTTGTGATGTCACATGGGGGAGAGAGATGTTTTGAGAAAAACATAAAATTTTCTCTGTGTAATGTAGTACAACCTCCAGAAGGAGGTTGCCTCATAGGTCCTTACTGGTCCATTGATCTATGCCTGTTCTTCAGACTAAGACTAGTAAACTGGAATAGAAATGGTGGCTGAGATGGTTTTAGGGGAATAGAAATGAACTCCCCCCCCCCCCCCCCCCCCACCCCCCCCCAACAACAACAGCA
>NW_005841893.1:2609823-2614564 GCF_000455745.1 Alligator sinensis
CCACTAAAGGAATCCCTGCTGAATGTCGCCAAAAGTTGCATTTATTTTGGTACTGTTTGTGCTTACTGTATGCATGTGATGTGTTGTGGATCTCCTTTAGAGAAAGTCTGAATGGCCTGCATTTAAAACAGGGTGAGGAGATCATATAGAGTGTCCCAGTGCTTTTTTTCATATTCCCTAACTAAAAAATGCTCACTACCAATGTACAGACAAGGTTCCTTGGGTGAATTTGATATCTTTTATTAGACCAACCCAAATAGTTGGAGAATAGTTATTAAGCAAGCTTTCAGGTTCAAAAACCCTTCATCAGGCTAAGGAAGTTTCAGCAGTTGGCACTACCAATGAGTGCTTTAATAATATTTTAATGTGTATTTTTTGTGTATTTCTAGATAATTGGTGGTCTCAGGTGTGCCCAAGATATTTCTTAAGGTTAGTGGACCTCTATAAAGGTGCAGTTGTTTACCTCCTCAGTGGGCGAAAGACGTTACTGATCCCCGTCCTTTTCAGTAGCTACATTACAGCTGCTCTCAGACTGCTGGAGAAGCTGCACAAGGTAAGAGGAAAGCTTGTGTGATGTTGGAACACAGTGGTGTCCTGGTCTAGTTGTTTTCCCATCTTTTCTGCACCAAGCTGTACCTCCACCCTTACCAATATCAGAAAGTCAGCGTGGTTGCTTTTGCCTTTTTACAACCTCAGGTATGGAAGACCATGTTGTACTCATCCACCATTTATAATTGCAACCAAGGCAAGAGAGTGGATGGTCAGACTTGCACTGAACTGGAGACCAACTCATTTAAACTCGCTTAACTTTGTCCCAAACAGTGGAATAACAACCATGCTTCTGTAGAGCATCCTGCCAGGGACACTGCACAACATTATACTCCAAAAGATAATTCCAGTCTCTTTCCTTATCCTTCTCATTACTGTTCTTAAGAAAGAATCACTATGAAAGATCAGATTTTCATGTACATAAAAACACAAACTATAGATTCTTGATCGCATTTTTAAATCTGTCCCTGCATATTGTAATTAATGGTATACATAAATTGGAGGTGAACTAAAATTTAAAACACCTGGTGGGGTTTGTTCATTTACTTCAACTCAGTCCTGTAAGTTGCTGTACATGAAACATAGATGAGTGTCTTGGTATAGAGTCTCAGGGGGGACGGGACGGGACCGGGGGATGGGGAATGACGCACACGGACACAAGCCTGTTTAGAAGGTGCAGATGAGCTGAAATTTTTAATTTCCTTTCTTAATTAGGTAAATCAGAAAGTCAGACATGTGGAACATGACAAGTTTTATATCCCAGAGATTTCCAGCTTGGTGGACATTCAAGAAGACTATCTCATGTGGTTCTTGCATCAAGCAGGAATGGTAAGAGGGCTCGATATGGTAGTCGTGAAACTGCTGTCCCTGGTTGGTGCTAGTGATCTAAATGTTAAGATTCCTAATAATAATAAATTGTTGCAAACATGGGAGCATATGTGGACAAGTTCTCTTGATTTGCGTACTTGCTGGCTTGATGATAACTTAAAATAATGCTCTCAGAAGAGAGAAACTACTAAAATATAACTAATGCCCCAAACCATCTCTGTGAGCCACTTAACATCTCTGGGATATAGTATTGTGTGTTCTACTTTATTCAGTCACTTTGTGTTGGTCCTTTTAATTTGGTCAGAACCTCAGGAACCAAATTGTATATTCCATTGACACAATTTCTACATCAAGACAGGTGGTATGAACACTATGGGCAGTGATCTGACAATGCTGGTGTCTAAGTTTAGGCTATTAGGCCCATTGGTTAATGGCTGAACTGGAACTTTTGAGAGATTTGAGTTCTATTCCCTTCTGTTCTAGTAACATGTTAGGGCGCGTCCAGGTGAGCCCACACTTGCCTCTTGACATAACTCAAAGCCGTTTGAGACATGGTAAGAAGCACACTGGGGAAAAAAATGTTCCCCAAGCTGCATATTTGCAGCATGGGCTCAAAATTTGCCACTCGCTGCAGATCTGGGAGGAGCTGTGCAGGGTTATTTTGCCCCAAGTGGCACAACCTGCCCCACACCAAAGTGCATGTCCAGGCACATGCGCCGAGGCAAAAATCCCCAGCTCAGATTTGTGCCACTCCTATTTTGAGTTGCTGCAAGCACATGCGCCTGCATGTGTGGACGCACCCCTAGTGGGCAAGAGCCTTCATGTCTTTGTACCACTCTTCCCCTATTTGCAAAAATGGAGATAATTTTACATACCTTTTCTGTAAAGATCATTGGGATCTATGGCTGGTTATTAGTATGTAGGAGCTAAATAATTTGGCAACATAATAAGATAATGAGGCAACATTTTGAATGTATGAGAAGAAGAATGGCAGGGGAGGTTGAATTTTATAAAAAGTGACTGCATGCAATTCTGTATGCAATTCATGCCTTATTTTAAGAGTTTTAAGTGGAGTTTTATGTGCATTTAGGTCTTGATTAGACCTGTAAATTAATTAAAATTCGGCCTGCATCTCTTCAAGAGAAAATACTGTTTTTTTTTACCCTAGAGAAGATGATGTTTTTCTTATGAACTAAAGAAAACAAGACATGGGACTAAAATAATGAATCCTTTTTTTCCTTCTCTTTCTCTCCACAGAAAGTAAGGCCATCTATCATGCAGGTAATTACTTTTAATCACCCTTCCCTTTACAAGTGCTTGTAAAAGTTGCAAATATCAACAGAAACCTACCTTCCTTCCTTCCAGGATGCTGTGACACTCTGTTCTTACCCTTTCATCTTTGATGCTCAAGCCAAGACCAAAATGCTACAGACAGATGCAGAACTACAAATGCAGGTGATCATCTGTTTTTTCTTTCCTTGGGCTTTGTCCACGTGGGTCGACCCCTGATGTCCTGAGGGCCCCCGGGGCGTCCCCACTGTCAGAACTGTATATATGTACATACTACTTTTGTCCTTTGTGTTTTTTTATTTTTGTCTTGAGTGTCCAGGCAGGCCTTGCAGGCCATGAGCCAGGCCTTGTCCTTGAGGCCCAGACGTTTGGGCCAACCTGTATATGGTCTTTACTGCCCCCCATTTATCACCCTCCCTGAAATTTCATAGATTTCATAGACATTTGGGCTGAAAGGGACCCTGGAGGATCATCAAGTCCACCCCCTGCCCCCCGGGGCAGGAAGTCAGCAGGGATCATAGGATCCCAGCAAGATAAGCATCCAAATGTGTCATGAAGGCGTTCAAAGTGGGTGCTTGAACTGCCTCCAGTGGCAGTCTATTCCAAACCTTGGGGGCTTGGACAGTGAAGAAGTTCTTTCTTATGTCCAGCCTGAATCGGTCATGGTGGAGTTTGTGACCATTTGATCTTGTCATCCCTCGGGGCGTTCTGGTGAACAGACGTTCCCCCAGATCCTGATGAGCACCCCTGATAAACTTGTAGGTGGCCACCAGATCACTGCTGAGCCTGTGCTTTTCCAGGCTGAAGAGCCCCATGGCTCTCAGCCTCTCATCATAAGGTCTGTTTTCCTGACCTCTGATCATGCACGTTGCTCTCCTCTGAACCCTCTCAAGCTTCTTCACATCCTTTTTGAATTGTGGAGCCCAAAACTGGACACAGTACTCCAGCTGCGACCTCACCAAGGCCAGGTACAACGGGAGAATGACGTCCCAGGATTTGCTTGAGCAGCATCTATGGATGCAAGCCAGCGTTTTGCTCACTTTACTAGCCGCAGCATTACACTGAAGGCTCATGTTCATCTTGTGGTCAACCATGACCCCCAAGTCCCTTTCATCTGTAGTGCTAACCAGCGTAGCACTACCAAGCCTATAAGCATGCTGCAGGTTTTTCTTCCCTAGGTGGAGAACCTTGCATTTTTCGGTGTTGAACACCATCGGGTTCTTGTCCGCCCATTTCATGAGCCTGTCAAGATCCACCTGGATCACCCTCCTGTCCTCAGGTGTGGATGCTTTACCCCAGAGTTTGGTGTCATCGGAAAACTTGGCCAGTACACTTCTGACACCAATGCCCACATCATTGATGAAACTGTTAGTATAGGCCCTAGGACAGAGCCTTGAGGGACCCTACTGGTCACAGCACACCAAGACGATTGACTCCCGTCGACCACCACCCTCTGGGTCCTACCGTGGAGCCAATTCCCCAGCCAGCAGATCGTGGTGAGGTCGAAGCCACAGTTAGCCAGTTTAGCCAAGAGGTGATCCTGGGATACTAGATCGAAGGCTTTTTTAAAGTCAAGATATACAACATCAATCTCTTCCCCCTTGTCCAGGTGATAAGTCACCTGGTCATAAAGGGAAATGAGATTGGTCAAGTAAGACCTACCTGCAACAAGACCGTCCTCTCCATTGGGTTGTGGCCTTTTAGGGCCTCTCTGACAAGCCTCCTTAGCTTGTCAAAGTCAGCTTTCCTGAAGTTGAGGACTTCTGTATTACTGACTGACTTGCCAGTTTTACGGCAGATGGTGAAGGTGATCAGCTCATGGTCACTGTCACCCAGCTTCCCTTTGATTGTTAGGTTGCTGATTAGGTCATCCCCGGTTGCCAGTACAAGGTCAAGCAGCGCTTTACCTCTTGTCGGCCTGTAGACTTCCTGCATCATATAGAGGTCATCAACACACGAGAGAAAGCTTTGCGATCACTCGGATTTGGCCGATCGCTCCTCCCATGAGATGTCTGGGTAGTTAGTCTCCCATGACAACGATATACTGGGAGCATGCGGCCTCAGCCAATTCCCT
>NW_005841893.1:2614574-2623877 GCF_000455745.1 Alligator sinensis
TGCTGAACTCCTGGTCAAGGTCTTGACTCTGGGTAGGGGGCCTGTAGTAGACTCCCACCATAGTATCCCTGTGCCGTGTTCCCCACGGATTTTAACACAGAGGGTCTCAAGTTGTCCACCATGGGCGCCAATGTCGGCTTGCAGGTACTTGTAGCTTTCTTTGACATAGACAGCTACACCCCCGCTCCTTTTGTCCACTCAGTCCCTCCTGTACAGGGTATAGCTGTCTATACCCATGGTCCAGTCATGGGTGGAGTCCCACCAGGTCTCCGTTGTCCCAATGACATCATAGTTATTTGCATTTAGCAGGAGGACAAGTTCCACCTGTTTATTCCCCAGGCTCCTGGCATTTGTGTATAGATATGCAAGTGTCCCCTTAGAGGCCCTTGCCCTGCCTACATTTTGTTCCAGGGCTGGGGTGGGATCCCTTATGTGCTTTGGCCTGCTGGCTTTGCAAGGGCCGCTCAGTGAGTCAGCAGTGGCAGTAGTCCCCCCCATCTCCTGGTGGGCTTAGTTTAAAGCCTGGTGGAGCAGGTCAGCTAGTCTGGCTGAGAAAAGCCTCCTCCCCAACGGAGAGGGGTAGAGGCCGTCCCTTCCCAGCAACTCACTGCCTCTTTCTTTCCAAAGAGCAGACTGTGGTAATGGAAGCCAAAGCCTTCCTGATGACACCAGCGCCGCAGTCTTTGGTTAGCTACCTGGATCCTCCTCTCCCTCCTCAGCCCATTGCCTGAGACTGGGAGGATCGAAGAGAACACCTCTTGTGCCCCCAGACCCTTTAGCCCTGCACCCAAATCCCTGTAGCGCCTCATGACCCAGCTGGGAGCGCTCCAAGCTGTGTCATTGGTGCCCACATGGATGAGGAGCATGGGATAGTGGTCAGTGGGCTGGAGGAGCTTAGGGATCTTCTCTGCAATGTCTCGGATGCAGGCTCCCGGGAAGCAGCAAACTTCCTGGGCTAAGGGGTCGTGGCGGCAGATTACCCCCTCAGTCCCCCTCAGGATGGAGTCTCCCATGACAAACACTTTGCGTTTGGTCTTAGGGAGAGCGGGGGCGGCAGTTACAGTGTCATCTGTGTTGCCTGTGGGAGCTCTGCTGGGGCTGCAAGGGGTTTGTACCTGTTGCAAAGCTCCAGCCGGGCAGGGGCCTTGACGCTGCGGGCCTTGGGGCCCCTCGCCACCTTGGTCCAAGCCCTGGGCTGGACAGTAAAGGAGGTCCCCGAGTCCTCCCTTGTCCTGGAGGGAGACCATGGTCTACCCTCTGCCTCCTGGGGGAGAAGGGCCTGGCAGTAGGAGTCTGTCTCCTGCTCACAGTCCCTGATGGCGTGCAGTCTCTAATAAACGTTTCTTAAAAGTCAAAAGTCTGTCTTTCTTTCTTTCCTTTTTTCTTTCTTTTTGCCTTCGCACCTGCTTTTCCATATCTATTGGTGACATTTGCCCATAGTTAATAAACTATGTTCAGTATTGAATTGCTTATGTTAGGGGTTCTTAAACTTTTTGATACCATGACAAGGGGGTTGCAAATTTCTTCCCTCCGTTGAAGCGGTGGCACTTGGGTCAGTGCCGCTGCTGCCATTGAGCACTCAGTGCTGCAGCCATGCGCTGCATGCCACTTCTCCACTCCCAAGTCCAGCCAGCCAACCGCCGGGGACCCTCCTGCCCCCCGCTCATCAACCATCCAGACTTGGGCATGAGGAAGTGGCGTGCAGTGCATGGCGGTGCCATGGAGTGCTTGATGGCAGTGGCGGCCCAGCACCACTGCTTCTAGGGAGGGAAGAGAATTTGCAGCCCCCTTTTAAGTTGCAGGGGGCTCAGTCAAGACCCACAGTTTGAGAACCCCTGGCTTATGTAGTTATGTATTGGAGGGCCTCTTGCTACTGGGTTCATTTGAGGCAACACTGGGTCCCTTATAGTGAAACCATTTTCTTTTTAAATAGAATGAGTTCACTCTGAAAAATGTGTGATAATCAGAATGGTCATTATCACTTTGCAATGCATTGAGATAATATAGGATTTCTGAGGTTTGTTTTTACTAAATGTGTTGTATATTTATTTCTGCCTGGAACTCCTGACAGATTCTCCAAAGCATAATAATAGCTTCTGTCACTGGAGATACTAAGTATTGTATAGCCGATCAGGCATTAACTTGTACTGGATACTTGGCCAAAGTCAACATTAGAATCATTCTGTAAATTGCATGTGTGCAGTATAGGCAATAAATAGAGCAGTGAACTCTACTAGAGCGTAGTCAAGTAGAGCTGATGTAACTTTTTTCCTGTAGGTGGTGGTAATGCCACATAGTTGTTAGCACATTACAAAGAGCTGTGGCCTGGTGTTGATGTGTGTAAAAACTGCACGTGCCTGTATGTAACTTCCATTGAGGAGCAGAGAGGCAGTTGTAATTAGTCGCTGATTAAATGTAGCCTACATTGCTGGTGTTCAGAAGGCAGCATCACAGCTGGTAGGCAGCCTATGTGAGAAGTGTTAGTCTACTAGCTGGTTGGTAGATTCATTCAGAATGAAAACCCACAAGTGGCTGTCAATACCCGATTCCAGTCTCCGTGTAACATTCAACTCTTAGCTTAACCAGGGATCACCTTGCCCCTAGAGAGAGGTCCCTGCAAGTCAGACACACTGTTCAGGTAGCATGGGAGCAGCTCATGCTGTAACCTTCCTGTACAGTGAGTACTTGAGTCTCCTTGAAGGCAGCTATTTGTGAGCTGTGTACTGCTATGAAGAGTGTGTTTGCTGTGAATGCAGTGTTGTGGCATTAAACAGGGGGCAGTTTCTTTTGTGCTGAGAGACAGGACCTTTATGAAGGTTGATACTGAGATGCTGTGGCAAACACAAGAAGAAAGGCAGGCCACAACCTCAGTGTGTGGTCACAACCCTGGGGGCTGAGGAGACAGCCGTTTCTACTGCAGAGACAAATAGTAGAAGGATTCTGTTTTGTTGTGTTTTTTAACCCACAGCACCTCTCTCCTTTTCTTTCTACTGCTCGTAGGTGGCAATCAATGGTGCAAACTTGCAAAATGTCTTCATGCTTCTCACTCTGGAGCCTCTGCTGGCCAGAAGCCCTTTCTTAGTTCTTCATGTCCGCAGGAGCAACTTGGTTGGCGATGCTTTGAGGGAGCTGAGCATTCATTCAGATATTGATTTGAAAAAGCCTCTTAAAGTAAGAGCCTTCTGTTCTTGTTTGTTCTTTTTCCCCTTAATTCTCTCTTTTCTTTAATCCTCTTGCAGAGCTCACCCCCCTCCTCCACCTCACAGTAGTCAAATTCATGTATATTAACTGCACAGCTGTAACTAGTAATGAAGCTTCATCCAGTTGGTGTGGTGATGAGTCTCTCCTCCCTGATCAGCTGACTTTATTGGGTGCTTGGCTCAATATGTGGTGGCTAAAGGCAGCCAGGTGCAGGGGTTGGTTTCTTGTAAGGAAGACAATTTAATTGATGTGGGTGGATAAGGGGACAAAAGCAAGAGCCCAAAATGAGAATTTTCCCTCCTTTTTTTTTTATCTTGTGTTCCCTGGCCATTTTGCAGGAAGACCTAAATTGAGCCACAGGGGCCTGACAGGGCAGTTCTGTGCTTCAGGCGGCAGCTATTTTTGCATCTGATCCGAAGTCAGTACTCAGGGCTGCTGCCCTGGTCATCCTCCCCCTCCTCTCCACCCCCCAACTTCTAATTACACTACTCTTGGGTCATCTAAAATAGACTGTACTTTTCTCTGAGAAGAAGCTACAGAATTCAACAGCTGCTGAAATATGATCTGTGTAGCACTCATCACTGGGAGAACTGTCCACTGTTTGGGACAAGGGAAGTTGTAAAGTTATCGAGAGAGCAACTGATTATTTATGAGTCTACTCCTGCCTTCTGAAATGCAGAGTCATCCGTATATAAAGAATGTCATATCAGCACCTTCTGATTCCCTTGCCTGCATGGAAACCGTCTCATTGCTAGTGCTGGTTTTATATGTCACAGTAATTACTTTGTACGGCCTGTAATTAAATCTGATGCCTCTTATCTACAGTCTGGTCCCTTACCTTAATTAGTTGCCTCTTTGTCCTACAGGTGATCTTTGATGGCGAGGAGGCTGTTGATGCTGGAGGGGTTACAAAGGAATTTTTCCTTTTGCTGTTAAAAGAGCTCCTGAATCCCATTTATGGGATGTTCACTTACTATGCAGAATCCAACCTGCTCTGGTTTTCAGATAAGGTGATTTCCTGACCTGCCTGTACTGTACATGCTGGATTTAAGTAACGACAGCGTTGAAATTAAACTTGTTCTCATTTTTCTCCCTCAATCCTATATGGGCCAGACCTTCGTGTGTTGTAAATTAGCTTAGGTCTGTTCATTTCAATAGAGCCATGCTACCTAAACCTTAAGGATCTGGCCCTAGCTCTCTATGTAGTTCATAATCCAATAAAGTGTGCCTTGTTAGATGACAGTTTGTAATAGTTATGTTAACAACTCTGTCTTTACTATAAACATCAATAATCATAGGCTGTTTTCCAGTCTCAAAGGTTTGGGTCATAATGACCTTGAAGTTCTGTGCTTTCCCTTTCGGTCACATAATTGTAGTCAGTCCTCTCATTCGTGCATCAACATCCCATTCATGCATTGAACTTTTAATGTCTGATGTCAGGGAGCCCTGATGCAACAAAAAAAATAACAGAGTTATTCTGACTTGCTTCCTCTGGCAAACCAACCTTTTGTATGGTGTGGACTAAGCATCTGTTTATCAGGTTGGATCACACAAGAGGAGATGGTTCATTTCACACTAACCCATCTCCAGAGGCTAGCAGCAGTGAAAACTGGATTGTCAGGTAGCTTAAGCCGAATTTATAGGCTTGACATGATTTTTGCTTTGTTTTGTTTCAGCCAAATATTTTAAAATTTAAACAGTTGAATTTTACAAGCAAGGAAATAGCATGTTACATTATGTAATTTGCAAGTAAGATTATCAGCATTTGCTGCTTGGATTAAGTTTATGAAAATAACAGATCACATGGTGATAAGAATACGTGTCACATAAACATTGTGAGAATATCTTGTTTGCTGGTTTGCAGAGTTTAACAAATGTGCAACTCTGTTGTAACTGATACACATATCTCAAGAGTAAACACCCATTAAAAATTAGGTGAAATGTAGTAATAATTTACTTACTGTTTGCCTCAGGAACACTGATTATTCACAGACATTTAAATAAAAATAGTTATTTGTGTGTCAAATTTAAACATTTTTCCTTCAGTATTTGGGTGGCAAACTCAGCTATCAACTGATTTTAATGGGCAATTAGAGAGATCACAGAATCATAGAGAAGTATGACTGGAAGGGACAGCCAGAGGACATCCTATATAAATCCGTTGTCTAACCTATTAGTAAAACTACAGAGTCAACCCTGGCACAACCACAAGAAATAACACCCTAAGCTGCCATGTGTGAAGCAGGGAGACAATAGTGACCAGTGTCCTGCTTCTACAAGTATTGTTACGAAGACTTTCAAGGGATCCAAATAAGAGGGCCATGCCCCCACAGCGTGCACCAATCTGACCAGGGGGTAAAATTCCTTCTTGACCCCAAATGTGGCAATTGGCCTGTTTGTGAGCAGAGCGACAAGACCCTCTAGCTAGGAACCTCCAGGTTTTAAGTTCCAGAGTCGCTAATTTTGTGAGCAGAGGTTGCAGTGTGCGGGAAAGAGCAGCCCCCTGCACCAAATTCCTGGAAGGAGCCCTCTTCAGGAGCAGAGCTAGCAGCAGGGGATTAGCTGGCCATCCAGATCCAACAGTTAGGCCAGGGATTCTCAGTCACCATGCTGTGGGACCCTAGGGAACCTTAAGTTCCTTTCAGGGGTGCCCTGGGGTGGCAGGCAATGTTAGCACTGTTAGGTATATAAACATGATTCACAAGATAAACCCAGAGATTTCAAAAAGAAATTCATAGTGTTAAAAACATTCTGTCTTAATGTGGCCTTTCTGAGTTCTTGCAGCAGACAGATTGCTCTAGTATTTTCCTACACTCAAAAATGCATGAAAAGTAAGAGCTGCATTTTCCAAGGAGTGCCCAAACTGAATGAGGTGTGTCTTGAGTCTAAAAAAGGTTGAGAACCATTGGGCTAGGCTGTGACAAGGATTGGAGTGTCTTTAGTAAAATGTAGGCCAGATCTGGCCTCAGTTCATATGATACTGACCCCTGATATAAGGGGCTGATGTTAAGAAAGGGTGGGTGATTTGGATTATAAATCCCTGTCTTGCAGCATGCTCCAGATGAACTCAGATTTCTCCCTGCAAAGAGTTCACTGAAGAATTGGAGCCTAAACATGCTATTGTACACCTGTCCTTTTTAGCATCCAGTTTATTAAAATTCTTTTGTCCAGAAAAGTGATATCATGAATCAATATTAAGAAAACTTTTTGTGATTGATTTATGATCTGACTTACAATGTGTGAGGTGTTGTCTAAGCAATCAAAGAGGATGGACCCTGCTCTCAGGAGCTCACAATCAAAGGTCACATTTCCAAAATGAGCTCTTCTGCATAGGCAATTAAATGTAATGGGTAGGTTTTCTACAGTGGTGTGCCTCTCCATGGGAGCTGTTGGGGTTTGCACTCTTGAAAGCCTGTCCCGAAGGTGTGCTGCTACACTTAAATATTTGACAGGGAAAATTCTTGTTTAATTAAGCAGGATAACCTTGCTTTTATTTTTTTTTTAACTGTTGTCCCCTTGCATATTTGAAGTGTTTTGTAGAACACAACTGGTTTCACCTGATTGGGATAATATGTGGACTTGCCATATACAACTTCACTGTGGTCGACCTCCATTTTCCGTTGGCTCTATACAAGAAGCTGTTGAACGTGACACCTTGCTTAGAAGATTTAAAAGAGTTGTCCCCTACAGAAGGAAGGTACAAAGCTGAAGGAACAGCTGGGCTGCTGTTCAGTAGTTATCAACCAACTTCTTGTAGGAAGTGGGCAGGGAGGCTGCTCATCTGAGAGCAGTGAGCATTAGACTGGTTAGTTCTTGTTACATAAATGATTTGCTAAATGTCTTTTCAACCAAGTAGTTAACTTAGGAGCCCTGGTCTAGGGAAGTGCTTAAGCATATGCTTAAGTGAGGAGGGCCACTGAAATTGGGAAGACACTCACATGCTGAATTTTTTTTTTCCTTTTGGGACCGGAGGCCAGTAGAATCCTGGGGGAGGAAGGATCAGGCTTCTTGTCCTCAAGCTGTGATAGCCACACAGCCACGGGGGGAAGGGGAAGACTGTTGGCTGCAACTCTGGAAGGCCTAGGTCCCATTCCCAGTGCTGCCACTGACCTATTCTGACCTTGGGCAAGTCTAGCCACTGTGCCTCTGCTCCCCCTCTCTCAGTGATTTATGCATTAAGTCTCTAAACTTTGTCTTAGTGATCCCCCTCACCTGCTGGGCACCTGGCACCATGGGATGCCAAAATCAGTGCAACTAAAAAGATATCATGTTTGAAAAACAGTTAAATGTGGAGAAGCAATAGTTTCTCTTGAACACAAGAAATTGAAGATTTAGTACTTCATGGCTGCAGACCCCCTTCTCTCCCCGCCCCAGCTCTGACAGGTTGTGAGAGCAAAGTTATATTAAGTCATTCTGATCCTGCTGTATGATTTTAGCATACAGCAAAAATTGAGGCAAGACATCATGAAGATGCAGGATTCCTATAACAGTTCTGAGGGGCATCAACAGGATATTTAAAAATAATGGACATAAAAGTGATTCTCCCTCTCAGCCTCATTTAGATCTCCCTTTCTGAAGTTCTTGTGCATTTCTTGTGATTTTTTTTTTTCTTTTAGTGCTAAAAATCAAACGCTTTTCTAAACACTGGACCATTGGAGAGGATCCTTGTACTAATAAGACATAGACTATGTTGAAAGTGTGTGGTGTGGCATTTATCTTACTGCTCACAAAGCACTTCTTTGTCTTCATCTTTTATACAATGCAATGTTTATCTTGGAATCCTGTTACCTGGAGTTCGGATATTATTTACTTTAGCTAATTTGGGCAGGGGGGTGAACCTGATGATCTTACGAGGTCCCTTCCAGCCCTAATGTCTATAAAATCTATGAAATAATTTCTACCCCTCTTTTTAAACATTAAGCACAGACTTTGCACAGACTCTTGAATAATTGATTTCCCCCCCCCATCTTTTTTGTAGGAGTCTTCAGCAACTTTTAGATTACCCTGGAGAAGATGTAGAAGAAATGTTCTGCTTGAATTTTACAGTAAGGCAAATCAAATACATCAGCAGTGTGATTTGTGGTGTGTGTAGAGGTAGAGATCATATAAACATTGATGGATGTTGTGCGTTTTTCCCTCCAGATATATCCGTAAAATTTATGCTGTTTGTTTTGGAAATGCTAAAATTCGTCTCTGGAGGTTTGCTGTCCTTGTCTGTGTGGTCACTGAGACTAAGTAGATTAAAGCAAGTAAAGTTTTAAACTCCTACTTTGGCAAATAGCTGACATCTCACTGGAAGCTAGTGAGATGATGGCTTCCAAGTTCCTTATTGGAAAGGATGTCACTAAGGCACATAGTTTAATAGATATTTTTTTCATGAAACACTGAGATGCCAAAGGATTTTCTTTCAGGTAATTTCTCTAAAGGGATGCAAATCCAAGAGAATTAAAAATGGCAGAAGAAAAACATTTGATCTTAGTATAAATTAGATCATGTGTATCTTTCTTTTTCTCAGTTAAAATATGTATAGAGCATCACAAACTAATACAGTAACACAATTTTTCTAGGCAACTGTTTTCTCTGTCTGCTCCCCCAGTCAGAACTGAGAGTTCAAAAGGTACCTTCCTTGCCTCCCAAAGCTGATACCCTCAAAGGTCTCAAGCTGTGTCAGGCTGACCTGGAGCATGATGGTCTGTGTTGGCTGTAACTTTATAGGCAGGTGATTGCTGTTTTTGCAAAGGAATGTCTGAAATGGTCCATCTTAAACATTTCTGTTGAGTGGAATGAAGGGATAAAAGCTTCATGAGGGTTTCTGATTAGAATCAACCCAAGGAAACAGCTACAGTAACAGCATGCTGTGCTGGGGGTTGTAAAGAAACCCCTCCTACCTCACTGAGTTATGAGAAGGCTATACTTTTTCTAGCTTGATAAAGGAGAACTCTTAAAGTTGTCTTGTGTGTCTTAGCTCTGGAGATGAATGCTACTGGGTCTGAGTCAGCCACATGCAGGTCTGTTTACAATTAAATGCTGAAGTCATGAGGCCCCAGCACTAACAATAACATCTCTAAAAGGCACCTTTAATGTAACCTTGTAATTTCCCTA